>NW_026016982.1:0-35427 GCF_020379485.1 Brassica napus | reverse complement strand
TGATCATGTGATGACTGGCTCCAGAATCCACAATAATAGGTTTAGACCTTACTGAATGACTTCCTTGCTTCTTTGATGCAGTGAGGCTTTCGCTTTGGCTACAAATGCATCCCATTCTCTTCTGGTAATCACCTCATCAGCTCCACCCTTCTCGTGTCTGTTTGTTAAGCTATCCCCATCTTTTATGTCTCCTATGTATGCTGAATACAAGCCTCGTGCCGGTGATTACTTGTTCTGTCAGTAATCTTTCTCCTCTTATCCGGCTGCATCGCTGCTTGCTCATGCTTCCCCAAACCACACACACTCTCCACATCAGGTAGGACTTCTTCCGTGAGGATTCTTCCTGACCAGCTTATCATAAGACTTATCTAAACTCAGCAGAAGACTAAACACTTCATCTTGCTCTAGCCTTCTCTTCAGTATGTCTTTATCTGAGGTACTCGGTCTGAGTGCCTTCAACTCTGCCCATAAGCTCTTAAAGCGTTCAAGATGCTTACTGAGCTTTCTCCATCTTGCCTCAGATTCTCAATGGCCCGCTTACCACAAAAACTTGCATAGATGCGATCTGTCCCTCATACACAGCTTCCATACTCTCCCACAACTCCTTAGCTGTCCCTTCATGACCATCAGCTTCCCGGGTTGAACTTGAGCGCGACTCGATGATCCCAAGTGTTCCATGATTCTCTTGAATCCACTTGCCTTCACCCATCTGCTTTGTAATCACTTCACCCCCACGATTCCACTCATCAGGAGTAACTGTTTGTACATAGCTCCACCATGGTGTCGTCTGTTTCCATCTACAAGAAGAGAACCTCAACCACACCAATAAACCCAGATTACCAAAAATCTCAAGCACACTCACAAACCAGATCTCCAAGAACACAAATTTGCGGAATGATTAACTCAGGTTTTAGAGCAACCTGGCTCTGATACCATATTAGATTTTGATTTAGTGAGTGTAGAACGTGGATTAAGAGAGAATAAGATTGATTTGAGTAAGTAGATTAAGAGAATTAAGAGATTAGAGTAATGAGAGAGAGTAGAAAGATTAGAGAGAGATAGTCTCAAAACTCAGATTAATTCATTCAGATGAGAGCCATACAAGATATAAGGAGATTACAATCATGTCTAGGTTCAGTGAATTCAACTTAGACCCATAAGCATGTGAGGTCAATACAAATAATAGGCTGAGATGCTTCACATGCTTGGACAGGCTGTAAAGTAGCTTTACCTTTCCAGCTAGCCCCACCCCAAACCTATCCATCCCTCTTGGACGAGTTCCTTCATCAGGATAGAGCCAAGGTAACTTCCCAAGTCACTTCCATCCAGACATGGTAACTCCAAAGTAACTGAGGTAAATTCTAAAGTTACCATGGTAAATTTCTGAAGTTACTGTCTCTTTGCCTCATCACTTAACTGAAACCCCAAAGCTTCATCTCTCCATTCTGATCTTCAATCTCAACATGAGAAGTTATCCCACTTTCTAATCAGGTGATTCCAGTTTCCCAGTTTGGGAATAGGACAGCTTCTTCGTCGTTCCAATAACACCAGGATGAATCACGTGTAAGAAGCTTGATTTGGATACATAAAGTGGTGGAGAATCACCAGGAAGTTGAATTAATCTCATAGGAGTTGGGATGAAGAAGTTATCCCACTTTCTAATCAGGTGATTCCAGTTTCCCAGTTTGGGAATAGGACAGCTTCTTCGTCGTTCCAATAACACCAGGATGAATCACTTTGTAAGAAGCTTGATTTGGATACATAAAGTGGTGGAGAAACACCAGGAAGTTGAATAAATCTCATAGGAGTTGGGATGAAGAAGTTATCCCACTTTCTAATCAGGTGATTCCAGTTTCCCAGTTTGGGAATAGGACAGCTTCTTCGTCGTTCCAATACACCAGGATGAATCACTTTGTAAGAAGCTTGATTTGGATACATAAAGTGGTGGAGAATCACCAGGAAGTTGAATTAATCTCATAGGAGTTGGGATGAAGAAGTTATCCCACTTTCTAATCAGGTGATTCCAGTTTCCCAGTTTGGGAATAGGACATCTTCTTCGTCGTTCCAATAACACCAGGATGAAGCACTTTGTAAAAAGCTTGATTTGGATACATAAAGTGGTGGAGAAACACCAGGAAGTTGAATAAATCTCATAGGAGTTGGGATGAAGAAGTTATCCCACTTTCTAATCAGGTGATTCCAGTTTCCCAGTTTGGGAATAGGACAGCTTCTTCGTCGTTCCAATAACACCAGGATGAATCACTTTGTAAGAAGCTTGATTTGGATACATAAAGTGGTGGAGAACACCAGGAAGTTGAATTAATCTCATAGGAGTTGGGATGAAGAAGTTATCCCACTTTCTAATCAGGTGATTCCAGTTTCCCAGTTTGGGAATAGGACAGCTTCTTCGTCGTTCCAATCAAACCAGGATGAATCACTTTGTAAGAAGCTTGATTTGGATACATAAAGTGGTGGAGAATCACCAGGAAGTTGAATAAATCTCATAGGAGTTGGGATGAAGAAGTTATCCCACTTTCTAATCAGGTGATTCCAGTTTCCCAGTTTGGGAATAGGACAGCTTCTTCGTCGTTCCAATAACACCAGGATGAATCACTTTGTAAGAAGCTTGATTTGGATACATAAAGTGGTGGAGAATCACCAGGAAGTTGAATTAATCTCATAGGAGTTGGGATGAAGAAGTTATCCCACTTTCTAATCAGGTGATTCCAGTTTCCCAGTTTGGGAATAGGACAGCTTCTTCGTCGTTCCAATCAAACCAGGATGAATCACTTGTAAGAAGCTTGATTTGGATACATAAAGTGGTGGAGAATCACCAGGAAGTTGAATTAATCTCATAGGAGTTGGGATGAAGAAGTTATCCCACTTTCTAATCAGGTGATTCCAGTTTCCCAGTTTGGGAATAGGACAGCTTCTTCGTCGTTCCAATCAAACCAGGATGAATCACTTTGTAAGAAGCTTGATTTGGATACATAAAGTGGTGGAGAATCACCAGGAAGTTGAATATTAATCTCATAGGAGTTGGGATGAAGAAGTTATCCCACTTTCTAATCAGGTGATTCCAGTTTCCCAGTTTGGGAATAGGACAGCTTCTTCGTCGTTCCAATAACACCAGGATGAATCACTCGGTAAGAAGCTTGATTTGGATACATAAAGTGGTGGAGAATCACCAGGAAGTTGAATTAATCTCATAGGAGTTGGGATGAAGAAGTTATCCCACTTTCTAATCAGGTGATTCCAGTTTCCCAGTTTGGGAATAGGACAGCTTCTTCGTCGTTCCAATAACACCAGGATGAATCACTTTGTAAGAAGCTTGATTTGGATACATAAAGTGGTGGAGAATCACCAGGAAGTTGAATTAATCTCATAGGAGTTGGGATGAAGAAGTTATCCCACTTTCTAATCAGGTGATTCCAGTTTCCCAGTTTGGGAATAGGACAGCTTCTTCGTCGTTCCAATAACACCAGGATGAATCACTTTGTAAGAAGCTTGATTTGGATACATAAAGTGGTGGAGAATCACCAGGAAGTTGATTAATCTCATAGGAGTTGGGATGAAGAAGTTATCCCACTTTCTAATCAGGTGATTCCAGTTTCCCAGTTTGGGAATAGGACAGCTTCTTCGTCGTTCCAATAACACCAGGATGAATCACTTTGTAAGAAGCTTGATTTGGATACATAAAGTGGTGGAGAATCACCAGGAAGTTGAATTAATCTCATAGGAGTTGGGATGAAGAAGTTATCCCACTTTCTAATCAGGTGATTCCAGTTTCCCAGTTTGGGAATAGGACAGCTTCTTCGTCGTTCCAATAACACCAGGATGAATCACTTTGTAAGAAGCTTGATTTGGATACATAAAGTGGTGGAGAACACCAGGAAGTTGAATAAATCTCATAGGAGTTGGGATGAAGAAGTTATCCCACTTTCTAATCAGGTGATTCCAGTTTCCCAGTTTGGGAATAGGACAGCTTCTTCGTCGTTCCAATAACACCAGGATGAATCACTTTGTAAGAAGCTTGATTTGGATACATAAAGTGGTGGAGAATCACCAGGAAGTTGAATTAATCTCATAGGAGTTGGGATGAAGAAGTTATCCCACTTTCTAATCAGGTGATTCCAGTTTCCCAGTTTGGGAATAGGACAGCTTCTTCGTCGTTCCAATAACACCAGGATGAATCACTTTGTAAGAAGCTTGATTTGGATACATAAAGTGGTGGAGAAACACCAGGAAGTTGAATAAATCTCATAGGAGTTGGGATGAAGAAGTTATCCCACTTTCTAATCAGGTGATTCCAGTTTCCCAGTTTGGGAATAGGACAGCTTCTTCGTCGTTCCAATAACACCAGGATGAATCACTTTGTAAGAAGCTTGATTTGGATACATAAAGTGGTGGAGAATCACCAGGAAGTTGAATTAATCTCATAGGAGTTGGGATGAAGAAGTTATCCCACTTTCTAATCAGGTGATTCCAGTTTCCCAGTTTGGGAATAGGACAGCTTCTTCGTCGTTCCAATCAAACCAGGATGAATCACTTTGTAAGAAGCTTGATTTGGATACATAAAGTGGTGGAGAATCACCAGGAAGTTGAATAAATCTCATAGGAGTTGGGATGAAGAAGTTATCCCACTTTCTAATCAGGTGATTCCAGTTTCCCAGTTTGGGAATAGGACAGCTTCTTCGTCGTTCCAATAACACCAGGATGAATCACTTTGTAAGAAGCTTGATTTGGATACATAAAGTGGTGGAGAATCACCAGGAAGTTGAATTAATCTCATAGGAGTTGGGATGAAGAAGTTATCCCACTTTCTAATCAGGTGATTCCAGTTTCCCAGTTTGGGAATAGGACAGCTTCTTCGTCGTTCCAATCAAACCAGGATGAATCACTTTGTAAGAAGCTTGATTTGGATACATAAAGTGGTGGAGAATCACCAGGAAGTTGAATTAATCTCATAGGAGTTGGGATGAAGAAGTTATCCCACTTTCTAATCAGGTGATTCCAGTTTCCCAGTTTGGGAATAGGACAGCTTCTTCGTCGTTCCAATAAACCAGGATGAATCACTTTGTAAGAAGCTTGATTTGGATACATAAAGTGGTGGAGAATCACCAGGAAGTTGAATAATCTCATAGGAGTTGGGATGAAGAAGTTATCCCACTTTCTAATCAGGTGATTCCAGTTTCCCAGTTTGGGAATAGGACAGCTTCTTCGTCGTTCCAATAAACCAGGATGAATCACTTTGTAAGAAGCTTGATTTGGATACATAAAGTGGTGGAGAATCACCAGGAAGTTGAATAATCTCATAGGAGTTGGGATGAAGAAGTTATCCCACTTTCTAATCAGGTGATTCCAGTTTCCCAGTTTGGGAATAGGACAGCTTCTTCGTCGTTCCAATAACACCAGGATGAATCACTTTGTAAGAAGCTTGATTTGGATACATAAAGTGGTGGAGAATCACCAGGAAGTTGAATTAATCTCATAGGAGTTGGGATGAAGAAGTTATCCCACTTTCTAATCAGGTGATTCCAGTTTCCCAGTTTGGGAATAGGACAGCTTCTTCGTCGTTCCAATAACACCAGGATGAATCACTTTGTAAGAAGCTTGATTTGGATACATAAAGTGGTGGAGAATCACCAGGAAGTTGAATTAATCTCATAGGAGTTGGGATGAAGAAGTTATCCCACTTTCTAATCAGGTGATTCCAGTTTCCCAGTTTGGGAATAGGACAGCTTCTTCGTCGTTCCAATAACACCAGGATGAATCACTTTGTAAGAAGCTTGATTTGGATACATAAAGTGGTGGAGAATCACCAGGAAGTTGAATAAATCTCATAGGAGTTGGGATGAAGAAGTTATCCCACTTTCTAATCAGGTGATTCCAGTTTCCCAGTTTGGGAATAGGACAGCTTCTTCGTCGTTCCAATAACACCAGGATGAATCACTTTGTAAGAAGCTTGATTTGGATACATAAAGTGGTGGAGAATCACCAGGAAGTTGAATTAATCTCATAGGAGTTGGGATGAAGAAGTTATCCCACTTTCTAATCAGGTGATTCCAGTTTCCCAGTTTGGGAATAGGACAGCTTCTTCGTCGTTCCAATAACACCAGGATGAATCACTTTGTAAGAAGCTTGATTTGGATACATAAAGTGGTGGAGAATCACCAGGAAGTTGAATAAATCTCATAGGAGTTGGGATGAAGAAGTTATCCCACTTTCTAATCAGGTGATTCCAGTTTCCCAGTTTGGGAATAGGACAGCTTCTTCGTCGTTCCAATAACACCAGGATGAATCACTTTGTAAGAAGCTTGATTTGGATACATAAAGTGGTGGAGAATCACCAGGAAGTTGAATAAATCTCATAGGAGTTGGGATGAAGAAGTTATCCCACTTTCTAATCAGGTGATTCCAGTTTCCCAGTTTGGGAATAGGACAGCTTCTTCGTCGTTCCAATAACACCAGGATGAATCACTTTGTAAGAAGCTTGATTTGGATACATAAAGTGGTGGAGAATCACCAGGAAGTTGAATTAATCTCATAGGAGTTGGGATGAAGAAGTTATCCCACTTTCTAATCAGGTGATTCCAGTTTCCCAGTTTGGGAATAGGACAGCTTCTTCGTCGTTCCAATAACACCAGGATGAATCACTTTGTAAGAAGCTTGATTTGGATACATAAAGTGGTGGAGAATCACCAGGAAGTTGAATTAATCTCATAGGAGTTGGGATGAAGAAGTTATCCCACTTTCTAATCAGGTGATTCCAGTTTCCCAGTTTGGGAATAGGACAGCTTCTTCGTCGTTCCAATAACACCAGGATGAATCACTTTGTAAGAAGCTTGATTTGGATACATAAAGTGGTGGAGAATCACCAGGAAGTTGAATTAATCTCATAGGAGTTGGGATGAAGAAGTTATCCCACTTTCTAATCAGGTGATTCCAGTTTCCCAGTTTGGGAATAGGACAGCTTCTTCGTCGTTCCACCATGAATCACTTTGTAAGAAGCTTGATTTGGATACATAAAGTGGTGGAGAATCACCAGGAAGTTGAATTAATCTCATAGGAGTTGGGATGAAGAAGTTATCCCACTTTCTAATCAGGTGATTCCAGTTTCCCAGTTTGGGAATAGGACAGCTTCTTCGTCGTTCCAATAACACCAGGATGAATCACTTTGTAAGAAGCTTGATTTGGATACATAAAGTGGTGGAGAATCACCAGGAAGTTGAATAAATCTCATAGGAGTTGGGATGAAGAAGTTATCCCACTTTCTAATCAGGTGATTCCAGTTTCCCAGTTTGGGAATAGGACAGCTTCTTCGTCGTTCCAATAACACCAGGATGAATCACTTTGTAAGAAGCTTGATTTGGATACATAAAGTGGTGGAGAATCACCAGGAAGTTGAATAAATCTCATAGGAGTTGGGATGAAGAAGTTATCCCACTTTCTAATCAGGTGATTCCAGTTTCCCAGTTTGGGAATAGGACAGCTTCTTCGTCGTTCCAATCAAACCAGGATGAATCACTTTGTAAAAAGCTTGATTTGGATACATAAAGTGGTGGAGAATCACCAGGAAGTTGAATAATCTCATAGGAGTTGGGATGAAGAAGTTATCCCACTTTCTAATCAGGTGATTCCAGTTTCCCAGTTTGGGAATAGGACAGCTTCTTCGTCGTTCCAATAACACCAGGATGAATCACTTTGTAAGAAGCTTGATTTGGATACATAAAGTGGTGGAGAATCACCAGGAAGTTGAATTAATCTCATAGGAGTTGGGATGAAGAAGTTATCCCACTTTCTAATCAGGTGATTCCAGTTTCCCAGTTTGGGAATAGGACAGCTTCTTCGTCGTTCCAATAACACCAGGATGAATCACTTTGTAAGAAGCTTGATTTGGATACATAAAGTGGTGGAGAATCACCAGGAAGTTGAATTAATCTCATAGGAGTTGGGATGAAGAAGTTATCCCACTTTCTAATCAGGTGATTCCAGTTTCCCAGTTTGGGAATAGGACAGCTTCTTCGTCGTTCCAATAACACCAGGATGAATCACTTTGTAAGAAGCTTGATTTGGATACATAAAGTGGTGGAGAATCACCAGGAAGTTGAATAAATCTCATAGGAGTTGGGATGAAGAAGTTATCCCACTTTCTAATCAGGTGATTCCAGTTTCCCAGTTTGGGAATAGGACAGCTTCTTCGTCGTTCCAATCAAACCAGGATGAATCACTTTGTAAGAAGCTTGATTTGGATACATAAAGTGGTGGAGAATCACCAGGAAGTTGAATAAATCTCATAGGAGTTGGGATGAAGAAGTTATCCCACTTTCTAATCAGGTGATTCCAGTTTCCCAGTTTGGGAATAGGACAGCTTCTTCGTCGTTCCAATAACACCAGGATGAATCACTTTGTAAGAAGCTTGATTTGGATACATAAAGTGGTGGAGAATCACCAGGAAGTTGAATTAATCTCATAGGAGTTGGGATGAAGAAGTTATCCCACTTTCTAATCAGGTGATTCCAGTTTCCCAGTTTGGGAATAGGACAGCTTCTTCGTCGTTCCAATCAAACCAGGATGAATCACTTTGTAAGAAGCTTGATTTGGATACATAAAGTGGTGGAGAATCACCAGGAAGTTGAATTAATCTCATAGGAGTTGGGATGAAGAAGTTATCCCACTTTCTAATCAGGTGATTCCAGTTTCCCAGTTTGGGAATAGGACAGCTTCTTCGTCGTTCCAATCAAACCAGGATGAATCACTTTGTAAGAAGCTTGATTTGGATACATAAAGTGGTGGAGAATCACCAGGAAGTTGAATTAATCTCATAGGAGTTGGGATGAAGAAGTTATCCCACTTTCTAATCAGGTGATTCCAGTTTCCCAGTTTGGGAATAGGACAGCTTCTTCGTCGTTCCAATAACACCAGGATGAATCACTTTGTAAGAAGCTTGATTTGGATACATAAAGTGGTGGAGAATCACCAGGAAGTTGAATTAATCTCATAGGAGTTGGGATGAAGAAGTTATCCCACTTTCTAATCAGGTGATTCCAGTTTCCCAGTTTGGGAATAGGACAGCTTCTTCGTCGTTCCAATAACACCAGGATGAATCACTTTGTAAGAAGCTTGATTTGGATACATAAAGTGGTGGAGAATCACCAGGAAGTTGAATTAATCTCATAGGAGTTGGGATGAAGAAGTTATCCCACTTTCTAATCAGGTGATTCCAGTTTCCCAGTTTGGGAATAGGACAGCTTCTTCGTCGTTCCAATAACACCAGGATGAATCACTTTGTAAGAAGCTTGATTTGGATACATAAAGTGGTGGAGAATCACCAGGAAGTTGAATTAATCTCATAGGAGTTGGGATGAAGAAGTTATCCCACTTTCTAATCAGGTGATTCCAGTTTCCCAGTTTGGGAATAGGACAGCTTCTTCGTCGTTCCAATAACACCAGGATGAATCACTTTGTAAGAAGCTTGATTTGGATACATAAAGTGGTGGAGAATCACCAGGAAGTTGAATAAATCTCATAGGAGTTGGGATGAAGAAGTTATCCCACTTTCTAATCAGGTGATTCCAGTTTCCCAGTTTGGGAATAGGACAGCTTCTTCGTCGTTCCAATAACACCAGGATGAATCACTTTGTAAGAAGCTTGATTTGGATACATAAAGTGGTGGAGAATCACCAGGAAGTTGAATTAATCTCATAGGAGTTGGGATGAAGAAGTTATCCCACTTTCTAATCAGGTGATTCCAGTTTCCCAGTTTGGGAATAGGACAGCTTCTTCGTCGTTCCAATAACACCAGGATGAATCACTTTGTAAGAAGCTTGATTTGGATACATAAAGTGGTGGAGAATCACCAGGAAGTTGAATAAATCTCATAGGAGTTGGGATGAAGAAGTTATCCCACTTTCTAATCAGGTGATTCCAGTTTCCCAGTTTGGGAATAGGACAGCTTCTTCGTCGTTCCAATAACACCAGGATGAATCACTTTGTAAGAAGCTTGATTTGGATACATAAAGTGGTGGAGAATCACCAGGAAGTTGAATAAATCTCATAGGAGTTGGGATGAAGAAGTTATCCCACTTTCTAATCAGGTGATTCCAGTTTCCCAGTTTGGGAATAGGACAGCTTCTTCGTCGTTCCAATAACACCAGGATGAATCACTTTGTAAGAAGCTTGATTTGGATACATAAAGTGGTGGAGAATCACCAGGAAGTTGAATAAATCTCATAGGAGTTGGGATGAAGAAGTTATCCCACTTTCTAATCAGGTGATTCCAGTTTCCCAGTTTGGGAATAGGACAGCTTCTTCGTCGTTCCAATCAAACCAGGATGAATCACTTTGTAAGAAGCTTGATTTGGATACATAAAGTGGTGGAGAATCACCAGGAAGTTGAATAATCTCATAGGAGTTGGGATGAAGAAGTTATCCCACTTTCTAATCAGGTGATTCCAGTTTCCCAGTTTGGGAATAGGACAGCTTCTTCGTCGTTCCAATAACACCAGGATGAATCACTTTGTAAGAAGCTTGATTTGGATACATAAAGTGGTGGAGAATCACCAGGAAGTTGAATTAATCTCATAGGAGTTGGGATGAAGAAGTTATCCCACTTTCTAATCAGGTGATTCCAGTTTCCCAGTTTGGGAATAGGACAGCTTCTTCGTCGTTCCAATAACACCAGGATGAATCACTTTGTAAGAAGCTTGATTTGGATACATAAAGTGGTGGAGAATCACCAGGAAGTTGAATAAATCTCATAGGAGTTGGGATGAAGAAGTTATCCCACTTTCTAATCAGGTGATTCCAGTTTCCCAGTTTGGGAATAGGACAGCTTCTTCGTCGTTCCAATAACACCAGGATGAATCACTTTGTAAGAAGCTTGATTTGGATACATAAAGTGGTGGAGAATCACCAGGAAGTTGAATAAATCTCATAGGAGTTGGGATGAAGAAGTTATCCCACTTTCTAATCAGGTGATTCCAGTTTCCCAGTTTGGGAATAGGACAGCTTCTTCGTCGTTCCAATCAAACCAGGATGAATCACTTTGTAAGAAGCTTGATTTGGATACATAAAGTGGTGGAGAATCACCAGGAAGTTGAATTAATCTCATAGGAGTTGGGATGAAGAAGTTATCCCACTTTCTAATCAGGTGATTCCAGTTTCCCAGTTTGGGAATAGGACAGCTTCTTCGTCGTTCCAATCAAACCAGGATGAATCACTTTGTAAGAAGCTTGATTTGGATACATAAAGTGGTGGAGAATCACCAGGAAGTTGAATAAATCTCATAGGAGTTGGGATGAAGAAGTTATCCCACTTTCTAATCAGGTGATTCCAGTTTCCCAGTTTGGGAATAGGACAGCTTCTTCGTCGTTCCAATAACACCAGGATGAATCACTTTGTAAGAAGCTTGATTTGGATACATAAAGTGGTGGAGAATCACCAGGAAGTTGAATAAATCTCATAGGAGTTGGGATGAAGAAGTTATCCCACTTTCTAATCAGGTGATTCCAGTTTCCCAGTTTGGGAATAGGACAGCTTCTTCGTCGTTCCAATAACACCAGGATGAATCACTTTGTAAGAAGCTTGATTTGGATACATAAAGTGGTGGAGAATCACCAGGAAGTTGAATTAATCTCATAGGAGTTGGGATGAAGAAGTTATCCCACTTTCTAATCAGGTGATTCCAGTTTCCCAGTTTGGGAATAGGACAGCTTCTTCGTCGTTCCAACAAACCAGGATGAATCACTTTGTAAGAAGCTCGATTTGGATACATAAAGTGGTGGAGAATCACCAGAAAGTTGAATTAATCTCATAGGAGTTGGGATGAAGAAGTTATCCCACTTTCTAATCAGGTGATTCCAGTTTCCCAGTTTGGGAATAGGACAGCTTCTTCGTCGTTCCAATAACACCAGGATGAATCACTTTGTAAGAAGCTTGATTTGGATACATAAAGTGGTGGAGAATCACCAGGAAGTTGAATAATCTCATAGGAGTTGGGATGAAGAAGTTATCCCACTTTCTAATCAGGTGATTCCAGTTTCCCAGTTTGGGAATAGGACAGCTTCTTCGTCGTTCCAATAACACCAGGATGAATCACTTTGTAAGAAGCTTGATTTGGATACATAAAGTGGTGGAGAATCACCAGGAAGTTGAATAAATCTCATAGGAGTTGGGATGAAGAAGTTATCCCACTTTCTAATCAGGTGATTCCAGTTTCCCAGTTTGGGAATAGGACAGCTTCTTCGTCGTTCCAATAACACCAGGATGAATCACTTTGTAAGAAGCTTGATTTGGATACATAAAGTGGTGGAGAATCACCAGGAAGTTGAATAAATCTCATAGGAGTTGGGATGAAGAAGTTATCCCACTTTCTAATCAGGTGATTCCAGTTTCCCAGTTTGGGAATAGGACAGCTTCTTCGTCGTTCCAATCAAACCAGGATGAATCACTTTGTAAAAAGCTTGATTTGGATACATAAAGTGGTGGAGAATCACCAGGAAGTTGAATTAATCTCATAGGAGTTGGGATGAAGAAGTTATCCCACTTTCTAATCAGGTGATTCCAGTTTCCCAGTTTGGGAATAGGACAGCTTCTTCGTCGTTCCAATAACACCAGGATGAATCACTTTGTAAGAAGCTTGATTTGGATACATAAAGTGGTGGAGAATCACCAGGAAGTTGAATTAATCTCATAGGAGTTGGGATGAAGAAGTTATCCCACTTTCTAATCAGGTGATTCCAGTTTCCCAGTTTGGGAATAGGACAGCTTCTTCGTCGTTCCAATAACACCAGGATGAATCACTTTGTAAGAAGCTTGATTTGGATACATAAAGTGGTGGAGAATCACCAGGAAGTTGAATTAATCTCATAGGAGTTGGGATGAAGAAGTTATCCCACTTTCTAATCAGGTGATTCCAGTTTCCCAGTTTGGGAATAGGACAGCTTCTTCGTCGTTCCAATAACACCAGGATGAATCACTTTGTAAGAAGCTTGATTTGGATACATAAAGTGGTGGAGAAACACCAGGAAGTTGAATAAATCTCATAGGAGTTGGGATGAAGAAGTTATCCCACTTTCTAATCAGGTGATTCCAGTTTCCCAGTTTGGGAATAGGACAGCTTCTTCGTCGTTCCAATAACACCAGGATGAATCACTTTGTAAGAAGCTTGATTTGGATACATAAAGTGGTGGAGAATCACCAGGAAGTTGAATTAATCTCATAGGAGTTGGGATGAAGAAATTATCCCACTTTCTAATCAGGTGATTCCAGTTTCCCAGTTTGGGAATAGGACAGCTTCTTCGTCGTTCCAATCAAACCAGGATGAATCACTTTGTAAGAAGCTTGATTTGGATACATAAAGTGGTGGAGAATCACCAGGAAGTTGAATTAATCTCATAGGAGTTGGGATGAAGAAGTTATCCCACTTTCTAATCAGGTGATTCCAGTTTCCCAGTTTGGGAATAGGACAGCTTCTTTGTCGTTCCAATCAAACCAGGATGAATCACTCGGTAAGAAGCTTGATTTGGATACATAAAGTGTTGGAGAATCACCAGGAAGTTGAATAAATCTCATAGGAGTTGGGATGAAGAAGTTATCCCACTTTCTAATCAGGTGATTCCAGTTTCCCAGTTTGGGAATAGGACAGCTTCTTCGTCGTTCCAATCAAACCAGGATGAATCACTTTGTAAGAAGCTTGATTTGGATACATAAAGTGGTGGAGAATCACCAGGAAGTTGAATTAATCTCATAGGAGTTGGGATGAAGAAGTTATCCCACTTTCTAATCAGGTGATTCAGGTTTCCCAGTTTGGGAATAGGACAGCTTCTTTGTCGTTCCAATCAAACCAGGATGAATCACTCGGTAAGAAGCTTGATTTGGATACATAAAGTGTTGGAGAATCACCAGGAAGTTGAATAAATCTCATAGGAGTTGGGATGAAGAAGTTATCCCACTTTCTAATCAGGTGATTCCAGTTTCCCAGTTTGGGAATAGGACATCTTCTTCGTCGTTCCAATAACACCAGGATGAATCACTTTGTAAAAAGCTTGATTTGGATACATAAAGTGGTGGTGAAACACCAGGAAGTTGAATAAATCTCATAGGAGTTGGGATGAAGAAGTTATCCCACTTTCTAATCAGGTGATTCCAGTTTCCCAGTTTGGGAATAGGACAGCTTCTTCGTCGTTCCAATAACACCAGGATGAATTGTTGAACTGAAGAGAAGATAGAGCTTGTACAATAATAGGGCAAGCTCTAGAAGATGTCCAGAAGAGTTCAATCAAGCTTCAGAGGTGTTCTGAAGTAGTTATCTTGTGAAGTTAAGTCTAGGAAAGACTTAGACTGATCATGTGAAGGCTGTGAAGGAGTTAGAGAGAAGATGGAAGTATGGTGCAAAGATAGGGCGTTCAGTACGGGCTTGTACGGTCTAGGGTGAGCCATGAAGATGTCTAGTGCAACCAAGAAGGAAGATAGGGCAATGTACAAAGATAGGGCGAGTGGTACGGACAGGAGGTCCGTACCATCGACCGTACAGTCCACTCCTCACGCCCATGTCATCCGGTTAACCCCAAATCTTGATGTGCAATGTGTGGGCGGTTCAATCTGATCTTAAGTGACCGTTTGGGATACTTGGAGGGAAAGGAAGATTCAAATGGATAAGGTGAGCTGTTGGTATGAGCTGGAAAGGTAAAGGTGCTTTACCTTTACAGCCTTGACTCATCTTATCCATCCAATTCAAATGAAGCAATCTGAGCCCTTTACCTTGAGTCAAATCGCCAGCTAGCTCCAGCAACATCAAGACCAGTCTTCTCTCATCCTCACCATCCATTTTATCTTGTATTTACAGCCTTAGGATCTAGGTTTGTGATCTGAGTGTGTAAAGGCATATATAAGCCTCTTATCATCATTTTGTAATCTCTTAAGTGAGTAGGGGGATTTCCCCTCTCCACTTCATGAATGATAAACTGTTCTTGAATCTAAAACCCTAATCTCTAATCTCTTATTCTCCTAATCTCTCAGTCTCTTAATCTCTGTTCCTAAGTCTCTTATTCTCTCATAAACACTCTCACCAATCTCTCTTTCTAAATTACCTAGAGCAAGCTCTCATCTTTCTCCATTGGAGTTTATACACACACATACAACCAGAGAAGAGAACTCTACAAATCTCATATGGTATCAGAGCCAGGTTCATCAGAACCTGAGCTGAAGCTTCCGCAAGTCCACAGCTCACGCCTCAGCTCAAAACCAAACCCCTTTGACGCCATTGATGCTTTCCCATCCAGTTCAGTCCCTTATGAAGAAGAAGGCTGAAGCTTGGCGAGTTCCCTTGGTTCCTCATCCTGTTCTCTACTTGCTCAGATGGAGATTATCCTTGGAGGCAAAGGTGTATGGAGAGGCCTAACTAACCTGACTCCAAAGCTCCTTGTCCAAGAGAAGTTTCACATCAGGCTAAAAGAGTATGGTGTCAAGAGCTTGGCGCCTAGATGTTCTGAAGAAAGGAGGGATCTTTTGAGTTGATGGTACAAGATGGTGGCCATGAACTGAAGGAGAAGGAGGTGGGTGATGATCTAGACTCTCAGTTCCAACAACAGTCATGGCCGGTTTCACAAAATGCAAAAGGAATCAACCTGGTTCCTTGTTGTAAGCGATTCTATAAACCATCTTGATAATGAGCTTGTGTTGTTGACTGGTTGTGATGTTGTGATGTGATTGAAATCCTGAGGACTGTTTAAAAGATTATTAAATGAAATGAATTTAGAATCTGTCCCAGGATGCTTAAAGAGCTTGGTTCCCTAGTAATCCTTTCATCGTACTAGTTATACTAAGTTTACTAGCAGTTGTGTAAGTGCTTTAAAAGGACTAGTAATTTAACAGTATTACTAGGATTACTAGGTATGTTAATATGCTTATCTCTGGTTCATAATGATGCTTGTTGTGATTAATTGAATCTGCTTGCATACATGGATTGAAACCGAATTGAAAGCTGTTGCATATAGTCTTGTGGCTGTCTTACATTGAAGCATTAGATTCATGTCTAAATGCTGAGTAAAGAAGCTTTAAAAAAAAAAAAAAAAAATGCCTAAGTAACTTGCATAAACTGAAAAAGAAAATGCTTGTGCTTAGAGAGATTGCTTGCAAAGATAGAACTTGAAAATGACTTGTTTTAATCTGTTGTAATGCTTGTGAGATTGGGAATCAAACTTGATGATTAATCAAGGATTGATCCCAATACTCTTGTGTCTTATCCTTGCTGGAGTTTGAGTGGTATTTCAGGTTCACAAGAAGTGTTCTTTGCTCACCACCTATCCAAGACAAGAGGAAGACTTGAACCATTGTGTGGAGCAATGGGAAGATACTTGTGTGTAGAAGCTGGTTTAAGAAGCGCAGGCCACGAGGTTGTTGAGCTCCTGGTTCAAGACATACAAGCGAAAGACCAACCATTGTGTGGAGCAACGGGAAGGTTCTTGTGTGTAGAAGCCGGTTTAAGAAGCGCAGGCCACAAGGTTGTTGAGCTCCTGGTTCAAGACACACAAGAAGAAGAAGGTCACCATCTAAGCCATGAGGAAGGCTGGTGATCTGAGGGTACTTGAAGCTGAAGGCAAAAGGGTGGATCAGTGATTTAAGCGCAGCTGTTAGGGTGATGTGCTCCTGGTCTTGAAGTTCATTGAGGCTCATTTCAAGCTTGGATCTCCCCATTCTCGGTCTCAAGCTTGCGGTGGGAATTCAAATGACCAACCTGAAGTGCTAAAGTTCAAGACCTGTTTCCTCCTTATCATTACAATAGAATGATAAAATGAAGCCTGTTGCCAAAATTCTGTGGGAAGTCCACAGCCTGCTCCAAAGAGGGTAGAGAGGATGTTGTGACAATGGAGAGATGACTTGTGGTTCTGTCCATGGTGGTTTAGTCACCATAGCCTACACATCAGATGAGTGTAGAGAGGACAGTCGACATACAAAGAAGAGCATCACCAGGAGGGTGATGCAATTTAAACAAAGACCATTGCAAGCTGATCATGGAGTGATCCAGCCGAAGTAGAGGGAAGAAGAAAGCTACTCAATAAGCCTCTGGTGTGAGATGCTTGGAGAGTGAGCATTGCAAGAGGTATGGGCACACCAAGGAGAGGTGTTGGATACTGAATCCAAGCCTCAAACCTGCCAAGTTCAAGTGAACCGTGCCCATGGAGGTTCAAGAGATCAGCTCGGATCTCTTGTTTGTAAGCAAACCTCCTAACCCTTAATAAGAGCTTGTGTCTTTATTTATTGTGTAGAATTGAGTAGAATGTCTATACTGCTTGCATCATGTTTGAAAAGCTGTTTTGCATGCATAAGCATGTCTCATATTGTCTAAGTTCAATCCGAGTGTGTACTGTTGCTAATGTTTATGTTTAATCCATCAATGAAAGTCTAGCATCAATTAGAAATTGTTTAAGTTGCTTGCATCATTGGTCTTGATTGAAACTGCTGTGCATAGCTTTAATATGTCTCATGGATTGAACCTGTTGCATTCATGTAGTTAATGCTTTAAGATTGTGCATTCTTGTATTGATGCATTTAAAAATGAGCCTAAATTGTCAATGTATTGTATAAAGCTTGCATTGTCATTTTAGAGATTGAAAACTGCTTGTTCTTGCCTTATTGATTGGCTTGTTTCAAGGTTTATATATTGCTGTGACATTGGTGATCAAACAGGATAAATTATCTTGGTTTGATCCCAATGGGATGATCTGATCTTGCATTGAGTTGTGGTGGTGTTAGGTACACAAGGAAAGTGATACATGTAACTCACCAACAGCCAAGAATGTAGAGACAAAGGTCTTGTGCCATTGCATATCATCACTAGGACATGTTAGTCCATAATCTACAGGAAGTGTAGTGTGATTGATTATGCAATGAGAGATGGCCATTGCATAATACCATTGGACATATACAGTCCAAAGACTACAGGAAGTGTAGCATGGGTCATTATGCAATGAGAAGTGTGTCTTGTGAGTCTCTCTATGGTGATTCAAACACCCTAGTTCCTGGTTAAGGAAGATAGTTAACTCACAAGAAGAAAGCTATCATGAAAGACTGATAGTTATAGACCATGGAGATGCATAGGATCATCACAAGCTTAGCTCCTTCTAGTCTCGGTTCTAAGCTTGAGGGGGAGTCTTAATGCATATGATCCATGGTCAGTAACAAGTCTTTTGCAAAAGCTTCTACAAGGATCATCAACCGGACCAAGTCAGTGGCGTGTCTAGGCAAGAGGCTGTTCAGAGCAGCCTTGGCAAGTGAGGAAGAAGGCTCTCCATCAATGCGGCTTCAATGAGAGGTGATTGAGGAGAAGCTGATGAATCCATTCTGCCTTTCCAAGAAGTTGATGATGCCATGAAGATGGTACATTGGTCGAGTTTGGAAACTCACAAAAACACAAGGGAAGTTCCCTTAGACTTTTAAAACTCCTTTCAATCTTTTTCATTCATCTTATTCATTGCTTGTGCTTGAAAAGATACTTAAGATGATTATGATTGAATTGTGAGATTGTGTGCATCAAATGTGATGCAGGATATTCATTTTCTTGTTTTTGATAGGTACTGATGCACCTTTGGGATAATGTATCAGGTACCATGGCTTGAGCCTCACTAAAGATGTTCCTGGTCAGTTCCTAGCTTCTCTAAGATGGCTGAGAAGTCTGTTGAGAGGGGGAGATCCAAACCAGTCCTATGAAGAGGGCAAGCCGTGTGTGAAGTGTTGATCAGCCTCACTAGTGTTGTGAAGATGATCTGGTCGTGTCCTAGCTTCTCTAAGAAGGCTGTGAAGTCAGTTGAGAGGGGGAGACTTCAAACCAGTTCCATGAAGAGGTGAAGCTGAGTTGTTGAGTGCGCAAAGTCTTGACGAGTTGCTGCACCAGTTTAGGCCGTGATCCAGAACTTCTTGTGTCCAACCACACTGGTTCTAAGGCACAAGAGTTCACTGGCTAATCCCTAGGCTTTGGAGAGCTCTACTCTTTTTCCCTTGCAAGGTTTTGTCCCAATGGGTTTTCCTTGTAAGGTTTTTAATGAGGGAGACTCTTCAGAGTTCCAAGCTTGGCTTAGGATCTCCTAAAGTCAAGCTTGAGGGGGAGTGTTGAACTGAAGAGAAGATAGAGCTTGTACAATAATAGGGCAAGCTCTAGAAGATGTCCAGAAGAGTTCAATCAAGCTTCAGAGGTGTTCTGAAGTAGTTATCTTGTGAAGTTAAGTCTAGGAAAGACTTAGACTGATCATGTGAAGGCTGTGAAGGAGTTAGAGAGAAGATGGAAGTATGGTGCAAAGATAGGGCGTTCAGTACGGGCTTGTACGGTCTAGGGTGAGCCATGAAGATGTCTAGTGCAACCAAGAAGGAAGATAGGGCAATGTACAAAGATAGGGCGAGTGGTACGGACAGGAGGTCCGTACCATCGACCGTACAGTCCACTCCTCACGCCCATGTCATCCGGTTAACCCCAAATCTTGATGTGCAATGTGTGGGCGGTTCAATCTGATCTTAAGTGACCGTTTGGGATACTTGGAGGGAAAGGAAGATTCAAATGGATAAGGTGAGCTGTTGGTATGAGCTGGAAAGGTAAAGGTGCTTTACCTTTACAGCCTTGACTCATCTTATCCATCCAATTCAAATGAAGCAATCTGAGCCCTTTACCTTGAGTCAAATCGCCAGCTAGCTCCAGCAACATCAAGACCAGTCTTCTCTCATCCTCACCATCCATTTTATCTTGTATTTACAGCCTTAGGATCTAGGTTTGTGATCTGAGTGTGTAAAGGCATATATAAGCCTCTTATCATCATTTTGTAATCTCTTAAGTGAGTAAGGGGGATTTCCCCTCTCCACTTCATGAATGATAAACTGTTCTTGAATCTAAAACCCTAATCTCTAATCTCTTATTCTCCTAATCTCTCAGTCTCTTAATCTCTGTTCCTAAGTCTCTTATTCTCTCATAAACACTCTCACCAATCTCTCTTTCTAAATTACCTAGAGCAAGCTCTCATCTTTCTCCATTGGAGTTTATACACACACATACAACCAGAGAAGAGAACTCTACAAATCTCATATGAATCACTTTGTAAGAAGCTTGATTTGGATACATAAAGTGGTGGAGAATCACCAGGAAGTTGAATAAATCTCATAGGAGTTGGGATGAAGAAGTTATCCCACTTTCTAATCAGGTGATTCCAGTTTCCCAGTTTGGGAATAGGACAGCTTCTTCGGCGTTCCAATCAAACCAGGAGAATCACTTTGTAAAAGCTTGATTTGGATACATAAAGTGGTGGAGAATCACCAGGAAGTTGAATTAATCTCATAGGAGTTGAGATGAAGAAATTATCCCACTTTCTAATCAGGTGATTCCAGTTTCCCAGTTTGGGAATAGGACAGCTTCTTCGTCGTTCCAAACAAACCAGGATGAATCACTTTGTAAGAAGCTTGATTTGGATACATAAAGTGGTGGAGAATCACCAGGAAGTTGAATTAATCTCATAGGAGTTGGGATGAAGAAGTTATCCCACTTTCTAATCAGGTGATTCCAGGTTTCCCAGTTTGGGAATAGGACAGCTTCTTCGTCGTTCCAATCAAACCAGGATGAATCACTCGGTAAGAAGCTTGATTTGGATACATAAAGTGTTGGAGAATCACCAGGAAGTTGAATAAATCTCATAGGAGTTGGGATGAAGAAGTTATCCCACTTTCTAATCAGGTGATTCCAGTTTCCCAGTTTGGGAATAGGACAGCTTCTTCGTCGTTCCAATAACACCAGGATGAATCACTCTGTAAGAAGCTTGATTTGGATACATAAAGTGGTGGAGAATCACCAGGAAGTTGAATTAATCTCATAGGAGTTGGGATGAAGAAGTTATCCCACTTTCTAATCAGGTGATTCCAGTTTCCCAGTTTGGGAATAGGACAGCTTCTTCGTCGTTCCAATAACACCAGGATGAATCACTTTGTAAGAAGCTTGATTTGGATACATAAAGTGGTGGAGAATCACCAGGAAGTTGAATTAATCTCATAGGAGTTGGGATGAAGAAGTTATCCCACTTTCTAATCAGGTGATTCCAGTTTCCCAGTTTGGGAATAGGACAGCTTCTTCGTCGTTCCAATAACACCAGGATGAATCACTTTGTAAAAAGCTTGATTTGGATACATAAAGTGGTGGAGAAACACCAGGAAGTTGAATAAATCTCATAGGAGTTGGGATGAAGAAGTTATCCCACTTTCTAATCAGGTGATTCCAGTTTCCCAGTTTGGGAATAGGACAGCTTCTTCGTCGTTCCAATCAAACCAGGATGAATCACTTTGTAAGAAGCTTGATTTGGATACATAAAGTGGTGGAGAATCACCAGGAAGTTGAATTAATCTCATAGGAGTTGGGATGAAGAAGTTATCCCACTTTCTAATCAGGTGATTCAGTTTCCCAGTTTGGGAATAGGACAGCTTCTTCGTCGTTCCAATCAAACCAGGATGAATCACTTTGTAAGAAGCTTGATTTGGATACATAAAGTGGTGGAGAATCACCAGGAAGTTGAATTAATCTCATAGGAGTTGGGATGAAGAAGTTATCCCACTTTCTAATCAGGTGATTCCAGTTTCCCAGTTTGGGAATAGGACAGCTTCTTCGTCGTTCCAATAACACCAGGATGAATCACTTTGTAAGAAGCTTGATTTGGATACATAAAGTGGTGGAGAATCACCAGGAAGTTGAATAAATCTCATAGGAGTTGGGATGAAGAAGTTATCCCACTTTCTAATCAGGTGATTCCAGTTTCCCAGTTTGGGAATAGGACAGCTTCTTCGTCGTTCCAATAACACCAGGATGAATCACTTTGTAAGAAGCTTGATTTGGATACATAAAGTGGTGGAGAATCACCAGGAAGTTGAATTAATCTCATAGGAGTTGGGATGAAGAAGTTATCCCACTTTCTAATCAGGTGATTCCAGTTTCCCAGTTTGGGAATAGGACAGCTTCTTCGTCGTTCCAATAACACCAGGATGAATCACTTTGTAAGAAGCTTGATTTGGATACATAAAGTGGTGGAGAATCACCAGGAAGTTGAATTAATCTCATAGGAGTTGGGATGAAGAA
Source organism: Brassica napus (assembly GCF_020379485.1). NCBI lineage: Eukaryota > Viridiplantae > Streptophyta > Magnoliopsida > Brassicales > Brassicaceae > Brassica > Brassica napus. The sequence goes on along the minus strand of NW_026016982.1, from coordinate 13,328 downwards.
GTTATCCCACTTTCTAATCAGGTGATTCCAGTTTCCCAGTTTGGGAATAGGACAGCTTCTTCGTCGTTCCAATCAAACCAGGATGAATCACTTTGTAAGAAGCTTGATTTGGATACATAAAGTGGTGGAGAATCACCAGGAAGTTGAATAAATCTCATAGGAGTTGGGATGAAGAAGTTATCCCACTTTCTAATCAGGTGATTCCAGTTTCCCAGTTTGGGAATAGGACAGCTTCTTCGTCGTTCCAATCAAACCAGGATGAATCACTTTGTAAGAAGCTTGATTTGGATACATAAAGTGTTGGAGAATCACCAGGAAGTTGAATAAATCTCATAGGAGTTGGGATGAAGAAGTTATCCCACTTTCTAATCAGGTGATTCCAGTTTCCCAGTTTGGGAATAGGACAGCTTCTTCGTCGTTCCAATAACACCAGGATGAATCACTTTGTAAGAAGCTTGATTTGGATACATAAAGTGGTGGAGAATCACCAGGAAGTTGAATAAATCTCATAGGAGTTGGGATGAAGAAGTTATCCCACTTTCTAATCAGGTGATTCCAGTTTCCCAGTTTGGGAATAGGACAGCTTCTTCGTCGTTCCAATAACACCAGGATGAATCACTTTGTAAGAAGCTTGATTTGGATACATAAAGTGGTGGAGAATCACCAGGAAGTTGAATAAATCTCATAGGAGTTGGGATGAAGAAGTTATCCCACTTTCTAATCAGGTGATTCCAGTTTCCCAGTTTGGGAATAGGACAGCTTCTTCGTCGTTCCAATCAAACCAGGATGAATCACTTTGTAAGAAGCTTGATTTGGATACATAAAGTGGTGGAGAATCACCAGGAAGTTGAATTAATCTCATAGGAGTTGGGATGAAGAAGTTATCCCACTTTCTAATCAGGTGATTCCAGTTTCCCAGTTTGGGAATAGGACAGCTTCTTCGTCGTTCCAATCAAACCAGGATGAATCACTTTGTAAGAAGCTTGATTTGGATACATAAAGTGGTGGAGAATCACCAGGAAGTTGAATAAATCTCATAGGAGTTGGGATGAAGAAGTTATCCCACTTTCTAATCAGGTGATTCCAGTTTCCCAGTTTGGGAATAGGACAGCTTCTTCGTCGTTCCAATAAACCAGGATGAATCACTTTGTAAGAAGCTTGATTTGGATACATAAAGTGGTGGAGAATCACCAGGAAGTTGAATTAATCTCATAGGAGTTGGGATGAAGAAGTTATCCCACTTTCTAATCAGGTGATTCCAGTTTCCCAGTTTGGGAATAGGACAGCTTCTTCGTCGTTCCAATAACACCAGGATGAATCACTTTGTAAGAAGCTTGATTTGGATACATAAAGTGGTGGAGAATCACCAGGAAGTTGAATTAATCTCATAGGAGTTGGGATGAAGAAGTTATCCCACTTTCTAATCAGGTGATTCCAGTTTCCCAGTTTGGGAATAGGACAGCTTCTTCGTCGTTCCAATAACACCAGGATGAATCACTTTGTAAGAAGCTTGATTTGGATACATAAAGTGGTGGAGAATCACCAGGAAGTTGAATAAATCTCATAGGAGTTGGGATGAAGAAGTTATCCCACTTTCTAATCAGGTGATTCCAGTTTCCCAGTTTGGGAATAGGACAGCTTCTTCGTCGTTCCAATAACACCAGGATGAATCACTTTGTAAGAAGCTTGATTTGGATACATAAAGTGGTGGAGAATCACCAGGAAGTTGAATAAATCTCATAGGAGTTGGGATGAAGAAGTTATCCCACTTTCTAATCAGGTGATTCCAGTTTCCCAGTTTGGGAATAGGACAGCTTCTTCGTCGTTCCAATCAAACCAGGATGAATCACTTTGTAAGAAGCTTGATTTGGATACATAAAGTGGTGGAGAATCACCAGGAAGTTGAATAAATCTCATAGGAGTTGGGATGAAGAAGTTATCCCACTTTCTAATCAGGTGATTCCAGTTTCCCAGTTTGGGAATAGGACAGCTTCTTCGTCGTTCCAATAAACCAGGATGAATCACTTTGTAAGAAGCTTGATTTGGATACATAAAGTGGTGGAGAATCACCAGGAAGTTGAATAAATCTCATAGGAGTTGGGATGAAGAAGTTATCCCACTTTCTAATCAGGTGATTCCAGTTTCCCAGTTTGGGAATAGGACAGCTTCTTCGTCGTTCCAATAACACCAGGATGAATCACTTTGTAAGAAGCTTGATTTGGATACATAAAGTGGTGGAGAATCACCAGGAAGTTGAATAAATCTCATAGGAGTTGGGATGAAGAAGTTATCCCACTTTCTAATCAGGTGATTCCAGTTTCCCAGTTTGGGAATAGGACAGCTTCTTCGTCGTTCCAATAAACCAGGATGAATCACTTTGTAAGAAGCTTGATTTGGATACATAAAGTGGTGGAGAATCACCAGGAAGTTGAATAAATCTCATAGGAGTTGGGATGAAGAAGTTATCCCACTTTCTAATCAGGTGATTCCAGTTTCCCAGTTTGGGAATAGGACAGCTTCTTCGTCGTTCCAATAAACCAGGATGAATCACTTTGTAAGAAGCTTGATTTGGATACATAAAGTGGTGGAGAATCACCAGGAAGTTGAATAAATCTCATAGGAGTTGGGATGAAGAAGTTATCCCACTTTCTAATCAGGTGATTCCAGTTTCCCAGTTTGGGAATAGGACAGCTTCTTCGTCGTTCCAATCAAACCAGGATGAATCACTTTGTAAGAAGCTTGATTTGGATACATAAAGTGGTGGAGAATCACCAGGAAGTTGAATAAATCTCATAGGAGTTGGGATGAAGAAGTTATCCCACTTTCTAATCAGGTGATTCCAGTTTCCCAGTTTGGGAATAGGACAGCTTCTTCGTCGTTCCAATCAAACCAGGATGAATCACTTTGTAAGAAGCTTGATTTGGATACATAAAGTGGTGGAGAATCACCAGGAAGTTGAATAAATCTCATAGGAGTTGGGATGAAGAAGTTATCCCACTTTCTAATCAGGTGATTCCAGTTTCCCAGTTTGGGAATAGGACAGCTTCTTCGTCGTTCCAATAAACCAGGATGAATCACTTTGTAAGAAGCTTGATTTGGATACATAAAGTGGTGGAGAATCACCAGGAAGTTGAATAAATCTCATAGGAGTTGGGATGAAGAAGTTATCCCACTTTCTAATCAGGTGATTCCAGTTTCCCAGTTTGGGAATAGGACAGCTTCTTCGTCGTTCCAATAAACCAGGATGAATCACTTTGTAAGAAGCTTGATTTGGATACATAAAGTGGTGGAGAATCACCAGGAAGTTGAATAAATCTCATAGGAGTTGGGATGAAGAAGTTATCCCACTTTCTAATCAGGTGATTCCAGTTTCCCAGTTTGGGAATAGGACAGCTTCTTCGTCGTTCCAATCAAACCAGGATGAATCACTTTGTAAGAAGCTTGATTTGGATACATAAAGTGGTGGAGAATCACCAGGAAGTTGAATAAATCTCATAGGAGTTGGGATGAAGAAGTTATCCCACTTTCTAATCAGGTGATTCCAGTTTCCCAGTTTGGGAATAGGACAGCTTCTTCGTCGTTCCAATAAACCAGGATGAATCACTTTGTAAGAAGCTTGATTTGGATACATAAAGTGGTGGAGAATCACCAGGAAGTTGAATAAATCTCATAGGAGTTGGGATGAAGAAGTTATCCCACTTTCTAATCAGGTGATTCCAGTTTCCCAGTTTGGGAATAGGACAGCTTCTTCGTCGTTCCAATCAAACCAGGATGAATCACTTTGTAAGAAGCTTGATTTGGATACATAAAGTGGTGGAGAATCACCAGGAAGTTGAATAAATCTCATAGGAGTTGGGATGAAGAAGTTATCCCACTTTCTAATCAGGTGATTCCAGTTTCCCAGTTTGGGAATAGGACAGCTTCTTCGTCGTTCCAATCAAACCAGGATGAATCACTTTGTAAGAAGCTTGATTTGGATACATAAAGTGGTGGAGAATCACCAGGAAGTTGAATTAATCTCATAGGAGTTGGGATGAAGAAGTTATCCCACTTTCTAATCAGGTGATTCCAGTTTCCCAGTTTGGGAATAGGACAGCTTCTATGAGATTAAGAGATCCTTAGAGTAAACAGAATAAAGAGAGTGTTTAGGAAGTGATTAAGAGAAGTTTGTGAAAGATTAGGAGACTAGATAGAGCCGTTTAGTGTCTAAGAGAAAAGCATAGTGTCTAAGAGATTAGAGAGACTCAAACTGCATAATCTTCATTAGGGTTGATGAGTTACAATATATAGAGAGAGCATACAAGGGTTTTCGAAATCAAGAGAAGACTAAAGCATGTGAGGTCAATCAGGAGAGGATAAGCTCATTTGGACTAGCCAATTAGCTTCTCCACATGCGCGGAGTATCTGGCATCTTGGACCGAGATGCTCTTGCCTTTCCAGCTGTTCCAGCCTGTCAAGGCGCGCTCTACCTTATCCCTAAACGGTCTGATGCCTCAAGGTAAGTTCCTTCCCTTTACCTTAGTTACCGTGTTACTTGGCTGATGCAAGGTAAGTCTTGGTCGATGCTGGATGGTACGGACTGTACGGCTTGTACGGCCTTGTACGGACGTCCGTACCATGCTCTCCCTAAACTCTCTCAAGCTTCCTCATCTCCTTTCCTCTTCAACTCCTTAGCTCTTCATACATATATATTCAGCTCAACTCAACACTCCCCCTCAAGCTTAGCTTTGTATAAGTCTAAGCTTGGACAGCCACAAGATCTTCCTCATTAAAAACCTCACCAAAGAAAACCCAATGGGATAAAACTTTGATGAGGGAAAAAGAGTAAAGACCTTGCAGCTAAGGGGATTAGCTCCTTCTCTTCCCAAGATCAATGAGGCCCAACCTGATGTGAATGGACTCCATTGTCTTCTGTCTTGCAGCCTTGGTGAACACATCCGCTAGCTGATCTTCACTCCTTGTGTAACATGGCAAGATCACCCCTAGCACAATCATCTGCCTCACCTTGTGACAATCAACTTCAATGTGCTTGGTCCTCTCATGAAACACCGAGTTGGATGCAATGTGGATGGCAGCTTGATTGTCACAATGCATTGTCATTGGAGTTGCTTGATCGATCTCCAAGTGCTTCAAGATGCCTTTGATCCATACCAACTCGTTGGTGAGCTTCAGCATGGCTCTATACTCGGCTTCTGCACTTGAACATGACACTACCTTCTGCTTCTTGCTCTTCCAAGTCACCAAGTTGCCTCCAATGAATGTGCAATAGCCTGTGGTTGATCTCCTGTCTGCTCTATCACCAGCCCAATCCGCATCACAATATCCCACCACTTCAGTGCTTCCATTGCAGCCCATCCATACTCCTTGATCAGGTGAGCCGTTGAGATACATCAAGATCCTCTCCACCATGTGCCAGTGATGTTCCTTAGGCACTTGCATGTGTTGACTCACCTGATTCACAGCAAAGCAAATGTCAGGTCTAGTTATAGTAAGATAAATCAATTTGCCAACTAGTTTTCTATAGAGTTTAGGATCCTGATAAGGTTTGCTGTCTTCAATCTCCCCCTCTCGTGGGACTTTGTAGCCATCCTCCATAGGCATCCTTGCTGTCTTGCCTCCATAAGCACCTGCACCTTTCAAAAGATCAAGTGTATATTTCCTTTGGGACATGAACAAACCTTCCTTGGATCTACATATCTCAATTCCAAGGAAGTATTTCATTTCTCCCAAGTCTTTAATCTCAAACATGGATTTAAGAAACTCCTTGGTTGCTATGATACCTTCCTTATCACTCCCTGTGATAATGATATCATCAACATACACAAGGAGAGCAATCATACCTGAGGGAGTCGTGAGAGTGAAGAGAGTGTGATCTAGTTCAGACTTCTTGAAGCCTCGGCCATTCAGAGTAGTGCTCAACTTGTTGTACCAAGCCCTTGGTGATTGCTTCAGTCCATAGATGGCTTTCTTCAATCTCAGTACATTCCCACTCTTTACTAAGTGTTCAAGGCCTGGAGGTGGATGCATATACACTTCATCCTCAAGTTCACCTTGTAGAAACGCATTCTTCACATCCATTTGCCATAACCCCCATCCAAGATTCACAGCCAAGCTTAGTACAATCCGGATTGTGTGGAGTTTAGCTACTGGTGCAAAGGTTTCTATGTAATCTTCTCCATAAGTTTGAGTGAACCCTCTTGCAACTAGTCTTGACTTCTTCCTCTCAACCTTTCCATCCGCTTTGTACTTGATTGTGAATATCCATCTACTAGTCACAGCCTTCTTCCCTTTTGGTAACTCACTCTCATACCATGTATCATTCTTGATCATCGCTCCTGCCTCATCTCCAACTGATTCCTTCCATTCTTTATCTTTCATTGCTTCTTCATAGCTTCTTGGGATGTGATTCTCATCCAAGTTTACCATGAACGCGCAATGTGCTTCTGGATATTGAGCAAAGGAGCACACGGCTTGAGAAGGATGCTCCACAGCTTGGGCATTGTAGTACACTCTCGTGTTTACCCAACTGGAAGGATCCTTCCTTATCCTTGTACTCCTTCTTAGTGGCTGCACAACTGGTTCTTCTTCCTGTTGTTCTTCTACCACTTCATCTTGAGAAGGTGTTTGTGTCACACCATGATCATGTCCATGACCATCCGAGCCTATGCTCTCTTCTCCTTCATTCTCTACTCCTCCTTCATCTTGGTTGGCCTCTTGCATAGGCTCCTCATGCTCCTCTCCTCCCTCATGATCAAGGTGGGATGGTGAACCAACTTCAGGAGGTGTAGTTGCGTGATTCCTCGGATCCTGGGATGTACTGATTCCAAGACCTTCAAGAATGATCCGCAAGGTGGTGGCCTTGTCTGATGTTAAGTCCTTCAGGTCTTCTTGATTCTTTTCTTCATAGTATCCTCTATCTTCCAAGAACTTCACATCTCTAGATACAAGAACTCTCCTTGCTATAGGATCATAGCATTTGTATCCTTTCTGTGTAGCTGAGTATCCTATGAACACAGCCTTAGTGCTTCTTGCTTCTAGCTTGTTGATCATCTCTCCTGGTTTGAGGACAAAGCATAGGCATCCAAAGACTCGCAAGTAATCAAGAGCTGGCTTGTACCTGTTCAGAACTTCAAATGGAGCCTTCTCATTCAGAACTTTGGTTGGAGTTCTGTTTATCAGGTAACAAGCAGTGGCAACCGCATCACTCCAAAATCTCTTTGGAACATTACTCTGAAACATAAGTGACCTTGCCACTTCCATGAGATGCCTATTCTTCCTCTCAGCCACTCCATTTTGCTGTGGAGTATAAGGACAGCTTGTTTGATGTAGAATCCCATGTTGTGATAGGTGTTGCTTGAATGCATGACTCGTGTACTCTCCTCCATTATCTGATCTCAAAATTTTAATCTTAGCATGATAATGGTTAGTTACATAAGTTTGAAAATTCCTAAATGCATCAAGTACCCTATCTTTGGTCTGAATTAAGGTTAACCAGGTGTATTTGGATTTTTCATCAATGAATGTGACAAAATACTTATAACTATCTCTAGATAAGCAAGGGGCAGTCCATACATCTGAATGAATTAGATCAAAGCAATTATCATAAACAGTAGTAGACTTTTGAAACACAGTTCTACAATGCTTGCCTAAAATGCAAGCTTCACAATCCTTATTCTCAAACACAACACCTGGTACCATTAAGTTCAAAGCTTTAACATGAGGGTGTCCTACTCTAGCATGCCACAATGCATTTTTATTCAACAAAGAAGCAGAAGTAAACGAGCAACTATAATCAGGAACAGAAGTGAGTTCTTCAAGCATATAGAGATCTCCCTTAGTCACCCCTTTCCCAATCAACCTGCTGCTCTCAATATCCTGAAACTTCACATCATTAGGACTAAAGATAACATTGCATTGTAAATCATTAGTACATTTCTTCACTGATAATAGGTTTGATGTGAATTCAGGCATGTAAAAAGCTCTAGATTCTTTGTTAAACAGCTTAAGCTTTCCTATTCCTCTAATGGGTATCTTATCCCCATTTGCTATCATCACATGCCCATGTGTAGGTTCTATATCCTTAATCAAGTTTTCATCACTTATCATATGATGTGATGCACCAGAATCAACAATCAATGGTTTACCTACTCGTTTAGCATTATGGCATAGATTACTAAGTGATGAATGCATCTTATCAGTTCTAGCAATGTAAGCATGCCTATACTCATTCCTAGCTTCTAACCGTTCTACTAGTTCTCTAATCAAGTGATCATCCTTATATGCAATCATAGAAGCTCCAAAGGAATAACCGTAAGTGTTACCGTTTTCCTTTAGCATTTTGAAGAGGGCATCAAGGTCTGATCTCTTGATGTAGTCATCATTGCTGCGGGAGCTTGAGGCGCCTGTGTAAGCCACCAGAGACTTCCCATTCCCATCATTGCCTCCAAGCCCATCCACTTCACTGATCTTGCTGGTGCCAGCTCCGCTTGAACCTTCAGTCACATTTGCCCTTCCCTCACGCTCCTTCATGAACTTGGCCGGCTTGAGGTGTGGGTGCAGTATCCAGCATTGGCTCTTCTTATGACCATGCTTCTTGCAATGATCACAGTTGCCATTGAACTTCCTGTCCTCGTACTTCCCGTGAGATGCCTTGTTTGCTTGTGGAGCCTCGGTTGAATCCTCATGAGCTGCTTGATTGGCAAGAGAGAGCTCCCCCTTCCCTCCAAACAAACCCATGGATCCCTGCTCCCTTTGGATTTGTGCACACACCTCCTCAAGGTCCGGAAGCTTGTCTGACCTTAACATGTGCTGGATGAGCTGGGTGTAGGCCGGGTTCAGTGTGAGAAGCAGCCCAAAGACCTTGTCTTGCTCGCGCCTCTCATTCAGCTGATCTGGATCAGTTGTGCTCGGCCTCAGCATCTCCAGCTCTGACCATAAGGACCTGAACCTCCCCAAGTGCTTAGTGAACTCCATGTCCTCTTGTGCAAGACGGTTGATCGCTAGCTTCACTTCAAACACACGGCTGAGGTTGGAAGTGTTCCCATACACCTTCTTCAGCGTGTCCCACAGCTCCTTGGCTGATTCACAGTAGCTGTAGGCATCCAAGATAGCTGGGTCCAAGGATGCGTGTAGAACCGTCATCACCAGCATGTCTTCTTGTTGCCATTTCTCCACAGCCGCTTCATTGGAGACCTCTTCTTGATCTCCTCCCTGAGTAATGAGTTTCGGAGCCTCCCCTGTTGTGATGTGCCCCCACAAACCCTTACTTCCCACAGCAGTCTTCACCATCCGAGACCACACAAGGTAGTTGCTACCTTTGAAAGTAACCGCTACCTTCATCCTCATGTTCATCCCATGTTCCATCTTTGCTTGACTTGAAAACTTGGATCTTGGATTTCGTACACACCAACCTTGAGTCTAGAATCACGCAAACCAACAGAACGTAGCACAGCTTCAACTAGAACGGACCACAGCTTCAACACCTTCAAGACTACTCGCGTGTAGCTTCAAAGACGTTTAGCTTGTAACTCTCTAAAGATCAAACCCCAGATTCAAATGAACCTGGCTCTGATACCATATGAGATTAAGAGATCCTTAGAGTAAACAGAATAAAGAGAGTGTTTAGGAAGTGATTAAGAGAAGTTTGTGAAAGATTAGGAGACTAGATAGAGCCGTTTAGTGTCTAAGAGAAAAGCATAGTGTCTAAGAGATTAGAGAGACTCAAACTGCATAATCTTCATTAGGGTTGATGAGTTACAATATATAGAGAGAGCATACAAGGGTTTTCGAAATCAAGAGAAGACTAAAGCATGTGAGGTCAATCAGGAGAGGATAAGCTCATTTGGACTAGCCAATTAGCTTCTCCACATGCGCGGAGTATCTGGCATCTTGGACCGAGATGCTCTTGCCTTTCCAGCTGTTCCAGCCTGTCAAGGCGCGCTCTACCTTATCCCTAAACGGTCTGATGCCTCAAGGTAAGTTCCTTCCCTTTACCTTAGTTACCGTGTTACTTGGCTGATGCAAGGTAAGTCTTGGTCGATGCTGGATGGTACGGACTGTACGGCTTGTACGGCCTTGTACGGACGTCCGTACCATGCTCTCCCTAAACTCTCTCAAGCTTCCTCATCTCCTTTCCTCTTCAACTCCTTAGCTCTTCATACATATATATTCAGCTCAACTCAACACTTCTTCGTCGTTCCAATAGCACCAGATGAATCACTTTGTAAAAAGCTTGATTTGGATCATAAAGTGGTGGAGAACACCAGGAAGTTAATAAAATCTCATAAGAGAGGATTGGGATGAAAAGTTATCCACTTTTCAATCAGGTGATTCCAGTTTCTCCTTCCCAGTTTGGAATATGACAGCTTCTTTCTTCTTCGTCCAATAAACAGGATGAATCACTTTGTAAGAAGCTTGATTTGGATACATAAAGTGGTGGAGAATCACCAGGAAGTTGAATAAATCTCATAGGAGTTGGGATGAAGAAGTTATCCCACTTTCAAATCAGGTGATCCAGTTTCCCAGTTTGGAATAGGACAGCTTCTTGTCGTTCCAATCAAACCAGGATGAATCACTTGTAAGAAGCTTGATTTGGATACATAAAGTGTTGGAGAATCACCAGGAAGTTGAATAAATCTCATAGGAGTTGGGATGAAGAAGTTATCCCACTTTCAAATCAGGTGATTCCAGTTTCCAGTTTGGGAATAGCACAGCTTCTCTTCTTCGTCCAATCAAACCAGGATGAATCACTTTGTAAGAAGCTTGATTTGGATACATAAAGTGGTGGAGAATCACCAGGAAGTTGAATAAATCTCATAGGAGTTGGGATGAAGAAGTTATCCCACTTTCAAATCAGGTGATTCCAGTTTCCCAGTTTGGGAATAGGACAGCTTCTTCGTCGTTCCAATCAACCAGGATGAATCACTTTGTAGAAGCTTGATTGGATACATAAAGTGGTGGAGAATCACACCAGGAAGTTGAATAAATCTCATAGGAGTTGGATGAAGAAGTTATCCCACTTTCAAATCAGGTGATTCCAGTTTCCCAGTTTGGGAATAGGACAGCTTCTTCGTCGTTCCAATCAAACCAGGATGAATCACTTTGTAAGAAGCTTGATTTGGATACATAAAGTGGTGGAGAATCACCAGGAAGTTGAATAAATCTCATAGGAGTTGGGATGAAGAAGTTATCCCACTTTCAAATCAGGTGATTCCAGTTTCCCAGTTTGGGAATAGACAGCTTCTTCGTCGTTCCAATCAAACCAGGATGAATCACTTTGTAAGAAGCTTGATTTGGATACATAAAGTGGTGGAGAATCACCAGGAAGTTGAATAAATCTCATAGGAGTTGGGATGAAGAAGTTATCCCACTTTCAAATCAGGTGATTCCAGTTTCCCAGTTTGGGAATAGGACAGCTTCTTCGTCGTTCCAATCAAACCAGGATGAATCACTTTGTAAGAAGCTTGATTTGGATACATAAAGTGGTGGAGAATCACCAGGAAGTTGAATAAATCTCATAGGAGTTGGGATGAAGAAGTTATCCCACTTTCAAATCAGGTGATTCCAGTTTCCCAGTTTGGGAATAGGACAGCTTCTTCGTCGTTCCAATCAAACCAGGATGAATCACTTTGTAAGAAGCTTGATTTGGATACATAAAGTGGTGGAGAATCACCAGGAAGTTGAATAAATCTCATAGGAGTTGGGATGAAGAAGTTATCCCACTTTCAAATCAGGTGATCCAGTTTTCCCAGTTTGGGAATAGCACAGCTTCTTCGTCGTTCCAATCAAACCAGGATGAATCACTTTGTAAGAAGCTTGATTTGGATACATAAAGTGGTGGAGAATCACCAGGAAGTTGAATAAATCTCATAGGAGTTGGGATGAAGAAGTTATCCCACTTTCAAATCAGGTGATTCCAGTTTCCCAGTTTGGGAATAGCACAGCTTCTTTCGTCGTTCCAATCAAACCAGGATGAATCACTTTGTAAGAAGCTTGATTTGGATACATAAAGTGGTGGAGAATCACCAGGAAGTTGAATAAATCTCATAGGAGTTGGATGAAGAAGTTATCCCACTTTCAAATCAGGTGATTCCAGTTTCCCAGTTTGGGAATAGCACAGCTTCTTCGTCGTTCCAAAACACCCAGGATGAATCACTCTTTGTAAGAAGCTTGATTTGGATACATAAGTGGTGGAGAATCACCAGGAAGTTGAATAAATCTCATAGGAGTTGGGATGAAGAAGTTATCCCACTTTCAAATCAGGTGATTCCAGTTCCCAGTTTGGGAATAGGACAGCTTCTTCGTCGTTCCAATCAACCAGGATGAATCACTTTGTAAAAGCTTGATTTGGATACATAAAGTGGTGGAGAATCACCAGGAAGTTGAATAAATCTCATAGGAGTTGGGGATGAAGAAGTTATCCCACTTTCAAATCAGGTGATCCAGTTTCCAGTTTGGGAATAGACAGCTTCTTCTTCGTCGTTCCAATAAACCAGGATGAATCACTTTGTAAGAAGCTTGATTTGGATACATAAAGTGGTGGAGAATCACCAGGAAGTTTAAATCTCATAGGAGTTGGGATGAAGAAGTTATCCCACTTTCAATCAGGTGATTCCAGTTTCCCAGTTTGGGAATAGCACAGCTTCTTCGTCTCCAATCAACCAGGATGAATCACTTGTAAGAAGCTTGATTTGGATACATAAAGTGGTGGAGAATCACCAGGAAGTTGAATAAATCTCATAGGAGTTGGGATGAAGAAGTTATCCCACTTTCAATCAGGTGATTCCAGTTTCCCAGTTTGGGAATAGACAGCTTCTTCGTCGTTCCAATCAACCCAGGATGAATCACTTTGTAAAAAGCTTGATTTGGATACATAAAAGTGGTGGAGAATCACCAGGAAGTTGAATAACTCATAGGAGTTGGGATGAAGAAGTTATCCCCCTTCAAATCAGGTGATTCCGTTTCCCTTAGTTGGGAATAGACAGCTTCTTTCTTCTTCTCTTTCGTCGTTCCAATAGCACCAGGATGAATCACTTTGTAAGAAGCTTGATTTGGATACATAAAGTGGTGGAGAATCACCAGGAAGTTGAATAAATCTCATAGGAGTTGGGATGAAGAAGTTATCCCACTTTCTAATATCAGGTGATTCCAGTTTCCCAGTTTGGAATATACAGCTTCAGCTTCTTCGTGTTTCCAATAAACCACAGATGAATCACTTTGTGAGAAGCTTGATTTGGATACATAAAGTGGTTGAGAATCATCAGGAAGTTGAATAAATCTCATAGGAGTTGGCATGAAGGAAGTTATCCCCACTTTCTAATCAGGTGATT
>NW_026016981.1:0-56617 GCF_020379485.1 Brassica napus | reverse complement strand
CGATTGAGTTTTTCTCGTTTTGAAATATTCATTAATCGAACAATAAATAGTATATTTTATTTATTTAAGTTGAGATACTCTACTGAAAGTTTTCTTATTATATGCCTAAGAGCTCAATTTTAACCAAAAAAAATAGTAAAAAAAAAAACAGAGATGTTAAAATAGTACAAAAGTTTTGGAGGGTTTCAACTTGGGTTTGTCCCATGAAACCCCAATCAGTAGCTTGTGTTATTTGACTAGTTTGTGGACCATCATAAGTTTCACACTTCTTCAAAATAAAGGCAACGAGAGACCAAAAAATCTAAACTCTCGAGTTTAAATTTGTAAACAAAGTAAGGAAACATATCTACTAGACAAAGACACAAATAACAAGAGGTTACAAGACAATTCGTTTGACAAACAAACAAAAAAAAAGCTAACTTTGATGAATTATGTAAGCTATGCAAAGAGAAGATTATCTACTTTAGACGACTTATTGTTCTTGATTATCTTGTGATGATCCCATTGTTGAGAGTTTGTGAATCATCGCTACAGCAACCCCTAAAATTCAAATAGACAATTATCTTCCAAAAACAGAGAATATGAGTTAAAAGCTTAACAAACAAATTTATAGCTGTAATAAAGCGTCATTCCAAGTATTCACCATTGATTGGAGTACCTGAAAATCTCCAGGCTTGGTATGTGATTTTGACCAGAGAATGAAATGATCATACTAATATAAACATGAGCATTGATCCTCGTGAGAGATGATAACATACCAACCCTCCATTTCACTCCATTTAGTTCCTAATTTAAATATATAAAATAAAATCAGCAGTATAATTACATATAAATTAGATAGTCTTTATATTTACACCATATGATACTTTTAAGCGAAATTTCTTGAAATATTCTAAGTTGGCTACTATTTTAAAATATATATGCTCAATCTTTGCTCAAAAAAAGAAAAAAAATATGATCAATCAAAATACTCTAATATTTGGATTCAAGATTATGATTATTGTTTAGGTTTTAGTATTTAAGAGGTGGAGTTAGTTTATAAGCTTCTATAAATATTTTTTAAACATTTATAAATGATTAATTAGTTAATTTTGTTTGTTTCATCATAAATTTAGTGTGTCTTTAAAAGTTGTAATCAACTATCACCAGGGAACGATATGATCATACTGATAAACATGAGCAACTGATCCCCCGAGAGATGATATAAACTGGGTTACAATAGCAATCAACCTTCCATTTGTCTCCAGACCTCACAAGCTAACAACTTTGGCTTTGATCAACTGTTTGTCTTGACTCATCAGTAAATGTCTTCCTCTATTCTTCCTCCCATCAATAGGAAGAATCCATCCCCATCTGGATTTTCATCGCCATCGCCATTGTCCGTCATCACCCGCTGTTGTAGATACAAAAACTGAACGAAATACTCTAGATTTGAGTTGTTTATACAAAGCACAAACTGACTTATTAATCCCAAATGGACTATGAACATCTGAAAGAAGAATAAAGATTCAAACTTCATAAATTGACACAATTTCCGAAGTTGAATCCTTATTTCTTATTGCAGATGATTCATAATTTGTTTGTGATCACTTCACAAATTGACAATAATACTTCACAAAAGTTGAATCCTTATTTCTTGTAGATGGTTTCTAGTCTGTTGTGATCAACTTTACAAATTGACATTGTACGTTGACAAGAAAATATTGACAATGTTACAACCTAATCAATGAATGATACTTTCATGACAAAAATAAAATAAAAAATGTTGTAAAGGTTTACTCATCTTAGTTAAATACCCAACACAGTTTGATACCCGTTTAATACTTCAAGTAATTATTTTGCACATTTTAATACATTTACTTTTAAAAATGTGTTATTTTAATACCCAAACTATATTAATTTTAATCAAAGGAATTAATAAGTTTTAAATAAAATTTTAAAATCTTTATTTTAATTTTTTAGGAATAAAACTAACGAGGATAGTATTTAAATTTAGAAAAAACCATAATCATGAAGCATAAAATAAATATATTTTTGAAACTTCAGAAAATAAAAAAAATTGAAATTAGCACTAAAACTAATATTATAAAAATTAAGATTATCCAAACATATGTTATTTAAAAAAGAAAATAGGTAATAAATTTTGTTTTTGAATTTAAAGATTTTTAAAGTTTTGTTTAAAACTTATTATTAAAATTAGCATAGTTGGTGTATTAAAATGAACATAGTTTTAAAAGCAAGCGTATTAAACTGAGCAAAATAATTAGTTGAAGTATTATTTAAACTATGTAGTAATAAAGTTTGGATATAAAAAAATTTACGAAATTAGTTGGGTAATTATGAAATTTTCCTTTTAATAAGATAGTTACCAGAAGGTGATTATAAACAATAAACACTGGTTAAACTTAAACCTTATATCTGAATTTTTGAATAAAATGAGTTGTTTATTTATGTACGAATGAGGTGATTCAAATGGATCTCGCGAAGTTTCTAGTTGAGTTGTCTTATCTATCACTATTCAAGCTTCCTCGACAATGTGCGACTTCAAAAATCAACTGCTCTTGGAACTTCTGAGTGAGAGTTTTATTTTGGTTTTTACTTTTGTAATATCATTACCTTACCATATGGATGGAGTTTGAAATTTACATGACCATCTAGAAAAACTACAACTCAACCACTAATCTACCACTCAATAAACTCCTAGATATATATATATATTATTTATAATTATATTTATATTTATATACAATTAAATACATTTCTAAACTATATTTACTCAAAAACTGTTAGGTGAAGAATAGTAGATAGTTGATTCCAATTCAATGCTACCTATTGTAGACTTTTTCAGTGATCCAGTTTTATAACTTGGAATACGCAAAACATTTGGGCTCTGGTGGACTCCTAAAATGCTAAAATTATTAAAATTATACTCCTGAGTAGAAACAGATGCGGATAGTGATGGATGACATTTCACAATAATAGGAAATAATCGGTTTAAATCAAGATACCAGCTAGAACGGGTCTATCCGGATAAGGCAAAACCACCGTAGGTCTATGGTCCTACAGTGGATATTTTAAAAGCGTTTGTTGAAGGTGAGATTGAGATACCCTCCGAAAAATAAATCATTTCTATGATAGATGGTATCAGGATGTATGGCTGTGAAAAAAGAATTTGCAAGCGAGAAGAAGAATTCAAGGAGATATATGTGTGCTCGATGTGGAGCTGATGAGGAATCAATAAATAATGTATTTTTTAATGTCCTCCTATGCGTCAAGTTGGGGCGTTGTCAAAGATACTGTCAAACCTAGATCTTTTCCCTATAGTTCTATCTTCATAAATTTGGATCATTTTTTCTGAGGGTTATCCCGGAGAGGGAAGATCATCATTTGTATGGATATTATGGTACATTTGAAAAGGTAGGAATAACAAAGTTTTAGTAATTTGGATATGGACCCAGATAGATACACTTAATTGCGGAGACCGAATCCAAACTTGGGCTGAGGCTCAGGTGAAGATATTCAGCAGCCATCACAACAAGTTGAGGTTAGGCACTGTCCGAGGAGGACAGGTCTTGGTGCTTTATAGATGGTTTTTGGAAAGATAAAGAGTATTATTCAGACGAGGGTTGGTATAATATTCTTGAGGGATTTGATGGTTTGTTGGGTGCAAGGAATATTCGGGCAAGTCTTTCACCTCTCCATTCGGAGATGGAAGCGTGGAAGCGTAATGGGTGATGGAGTGTATGAGAAATTTACATCAATATATGTCACATTTGCTATGGATTGTTCTCAATTGGTGAAGATGGTTTCGGAACCAAAAGAATAGCTGGCGTTGAAAATTATCTAGAAGATATAAAGATGCTGAAGACATGTTTTCTTCAGCTCAGAGATCATTCATGTACCCCGAACGGAGAATCAAAAGACGGATAATCTAGTACAGAGTGCAAGAAAAACAATCGTCTTTCGTCGTTCACATGGATGCAGAGCTACCAGTTTGGTTCACATAGTTAATATGAGTTGTTTGTTTGATGACAAAAAAAAAATGCTTCCTCTTGTGTTTTAAAATCACCTTTATATCTACTTGTTCAAAAGGAATTGATTATCGCATTTATTTAAGTATGTATGAAAGAAGATGGCTAATTTAATCATAAATAACATCAAAATCTACCAAAGTATAAGATTGAGGATCGTAATAAGATGGTTTTGTTAATCCGTTATATATATTAAAAGAGAAGCATTGTAATAAATGCATTTACACTAAACTGGACACATGTCACGTGTAGAAGCATTGTAATAAATGTGTTCACACTAAAATGGACACATATTACATGTACAGAGTTTCTCAGCCCAAACTACATAAATATGTTCACACTATGTACTTTACATTTTTTTTAATATAAACTCACATGTGGTTCTTCTTTACGTTATTTTTTTATGTTTACGAATACAGCTAGACAATATTCATAAAATTTTGATTTGAACCGAAAAATCTGGATATTCGTTACTGTACGAAGCAAATTAAATACTGCAAATCAGTAAAAAAAAAGAGCAACCAAAAATATCAGTATTTATAGGAACGAATATCTAATTTGATCTGTTATATGCATATATATATATATAGAATATACAATATATTTAAAGTAATATAAGTTATATATTATAGTTATATAAATTTTACAGTATTTTTATTTTAAATAAATTCATTTAAGATTTTTTTTCATGTATTATTTGAAAAAATATCATTTAATATTAATTAACATTATCTTTATATATATTAACAACCATCTTTATATACCTTACATACACATTACATGACACATTGACGTGAGCACTTTATAACTAAATATTTACCACAACTGAATATCTAAATTTTTTTTGAAGTTAAAATATTCTTTTTCTTAAGGCTTCTTCTTCCCTATCGACCAAATTGTAGTAAAATGATTTGTCTTAACAATTTTCTTTTCTTTTTGAACTATTATCTATTTAGAAACTATTAATATGAAACCATTGATTCGACATCACGACTATCTAAGTTTCATAACATGAAAACAAACAAATAATAGTAATTTTTAATTATCACATGAAAAAAAAACCAAAACAATCAAACATTTAAACCGAACAAACAAAATAAATATTGATTTAAAATGATAGTTATATTTTAGGAGATTAAAACCAAAAATCAACCTAAAACCGAACCGATATTCAAATTAAATAGATTAATGTCCTTATTAAAAAATAACGAAACTAATAATCATATTTCGCGCAAGGTGCGGATTATTGCCTAGTTGTATAGTATAATAATTGATGAATGAATTCAAATTCAGTTAAGAAAAGGAAATTTCACTTGAGGTTAAGGGACCCACAATGCGTATTAGATACATCCCCTCTTCACAACCCCTTTATCACTCAATTTTTTTGTCACTTCGTCGATGTTACTTTTTTTTAATAAGATTCTTCATTGTTAATTCCTTTTATATTATTTTATTTGTCAAATATAAAACACGTCTACAACATGATAGAAATATTCTCTTATTAATTTATGGATTTATCTTAAGAATCTAAAATCTATAAAAATGCAAAAGACTAAGAAAAAAAACTAAAGACTTTATAAGTATAGAGTTTGGCTTTGGTATATTGGCCAAACTCTATTAACAAAAACATCGATCTAAATCAAAGATCCATCTCACTTTCAGTCTAAATCATAATTAATATGAGCGGGAAGAAATTAAAAGAGGAAAAATAAACGATAACGTAAGAATCTAGGTGTGTTAATGTTGGTAGCCTACCTTCACCCAAAAGCTTCCTCTGTTTCCAACGAAAAGCAAGTTTAATGTTAAAAGATTATTCTGGTCTTGGCGAAAATTCTCCTTCAAATATATTTCAACAATCTTATAAAGTTAGTGATTGAAGACAAAGAAAAAAGTAATCAAATTGTGAACTGGAAAAGGATAGTCATCGTTTTCCGTCTACAAGTTATATGACAATAGAAAATATATTGTGCCATAAAAGAAGCAAACTATAAAGTTTTAACTTATATTCATATTCTATATTATCGCTACAATTTGGTAAAAGAACATTCACTTACAGTTACAGTTTTATCGAATAAGAATACAATCGTTGGGGTGTAAGTAAATGAATGTAGCTTAAGTGGATCATATATTGTAGGCATTCTCCATCCAATTTCTGTATTCATTTATTGTAGGCATCCTCCATTCCATGCACATTTTATAAAATAAGTTATATAAAGTTATATCATATTTTGCATTTTATCGAGCTAATTTGGCAAAGCAGATAAAACTACATTCACACTAACTAATTTTCATGTTTGAATGCCTACAATAAATGAATACAGAAATTGGATGTAAGCTATTTCTCTCACATTTCCTCCATTACATGCACGTTATACATATATACTACTATTAATTTGAATAATATTGAAGAAATTTCAATTTTTCACATGTAGTTCAGAACTTTACGTGAAAGTATGTTTTTAACATATATAGAGCGTTAATATATATAATATATATACGTGATATATTAGTGTTCGAGAACATTGCTTTAGTTTACCTAAGTCTAGTAGAAAAATATGGATGCCATAATAATTTATTCTCCATCCGTTTCAAAATAGATGATGTTTTAGGTAGTTTTTGATGTTTCAAAATAGATGATGTTTTCATATATCAATGTATTTTTTCACTTATCAAAAACTGTGTAGCTAATGATATTTTGTAGTCTGTTTTGTGATTGGTTAAATAACTTTTAATTTATATTTAATGATATTTTTAAAATAAAAAACAAGTTTTTTAATAGTTGTGTATAATCTTAAAACTTCATGTATTTTGAAACAGAGGGAGTATAACAGATAATGTATTCTCGTAAAAACATATAGATTTATTTGGAGACGTTATTTTATTTTGCTTACTGCCAAACTGGAGTTTTTCTTTTGAATGCAAGCAAGTGTGCAACTTCAGTCATTGAATATTTGCTTATTTAGGACCATGATAAGTGATAACGCTGTAAACAAATGCTCAACGCCTAAAACAAAGATAAAAAGCTTGAATATGAAAACGAAAAACTTAAATATACAACAGTCAAAGTTGTCATTCTATGACAAAAGAAAGTCAGTACCTAACATTTCTGCCTTTATGCGAAAAAGGAGAAAAAAATATTTCAAAAGAATCCAATCGTTTTCTCATTGCAGTCTCGAAGACGACGTATTACTATTCGTGGCTTCCTTATACGACGGAGCAGAACCTCCTCCTCCACCGCCCGCGGTTCCAAAACCACCAGGAACCATCGTATTAGGGTTGTTCATGTTACTATACCCAACGACGGGATTCATGTTGTTTAACGAGAACATATAAGGCTGTTGCGGTGGAGGCGGCGCGTGAGGCTGGTAACTATATTGCCAAGGAACTTGTTGGGAAGATCCGGCGGATGGATCCGACGAAGAGGTGAGGCTAAAACCGGAAGTGGTATTACCTGACCCGAAAGACATAGCGGATGGACCGCCCGTGAACTGCTGAACCATGGCGCGGAAGTTTGATGTGTCCGTGTTGAGAAGTGTTGTTGGTGTTCTACGTGAGGCTCTTGATCTTCTACGTGCCGGTTTGGTTACACGGCCTGTTTCTGGACTAAGACGAGAGTCCATGGAGGTGGCTTCACCGGAGGGAGAAGCTGCTGTGGTGGTTGTGACGGCGGTTGAAGTGATGGTGGAAGTTGTGTAGAAGGCTTGGTTGTTGCTGTAGAGGTGAGACCAATCGTTTGAGTTAGCCATTTTGTGTTGTGTCTCAAGGCTGTGTGAGATTGTAATAAGTAACAAAACAGCATTTGCCTTCGTTTGTTGTTTATTTATTTAGGTTTAGTGATTAGACTTGGTCAAAAGGAAGACTATTCTTAATCAATCATGACCGTTGATTTAGGAAACATATTAGATTCTGTGGCTTAGCATTTCTTTCCTAACTAAAATAAAAAAAATATATATAGTATACTAATATACTTACTTTATTAACATGATTTAATATTTTTAATAACTAAATGATTTAATCATATTCGATATTATCATGATTTAGGAAAAAATAATAAAACAGCGTAAAGTTACGATTAGTTGAGTTTTACCAAGAAACTAACTAGTAGAATTTAGTTTTGTATTGGGTTTGTTGGCTACTTTCCCAACAAGTTGACGAAATTGGCCTAATCTACTGTGTATATTCTTTCATTAAATTAGTAAATAAGTGCCTCACTTTACTTAATCGTCACATAGCTGACGACATATTTTTCTGTTACGTTATTCCTAACCAAATGTTAATATATTTCATATCACGTTGCCTGCTTGGTGCGATAGCCGTATTATATAGCACGAATGAATAACGACGGATGTACGATAATGATAATAACGATGAGATTTTGTTATATAGTATAGTACTATATCATTTTTTAAAATAGGTTAGACGTAATAGAATTATAATATGCCGACAATGTTGTTCAAATATATAGCGTAATGAGAAGCCTATAGGCTGTTTTAATTAGCGAAAACGATTAGTCGATTATCCAATAAAAAAAGAGCGACTAAATAAAGAAACAACTTTCCTATATCTTATATATTAAAACAGAAGTCACAACCTTGATTCATTTGTGATTTTTTTAAAAATGAACCTAATAGACCTATTCATAGAAATTCATAGGGGTTTTTGCAAAATTGACCTACAACTTAAAGTCAAACACAAAACTAACCTCCCTTTTTTTTTGAAATTAGTTTTGCCGTATTCACTCCACAAGTTCATATAATTTACGAAAATGCCATCAATTTTTTTTTTCTTTTCGAAAATGACATTTTTACTCTCTCACCCTCATCATCTTCAAGTAATTACAAGATTGCCATTGTCATCAATACCACAACCACCATGAACAACCAATTTGAAGCTCTTAATGCTCCCAAAATCGATTTACCCTTCTTCTTTTTTCATTCTTGTGAACTAAACACAACATATCTTTCACTTTCTCTCCACAATGAGCTAAGAAAACCCAAGATTTTGATTCTAAAATTTTTATGGTTCATAGAGTCATAGAAGCTAACGATTCAGGGTGGGTCACTTTCGTTTGTGATTCTGTGTGCTTGGAGAAGCCTTATGTATGCTAAGGAACTTATCTCACCAATTTAAGGTATGAAATCGAGTTTTTTTCCAGATCTGTTCGTCAGACGACTTACTTGGGAAGTCGTCTGGCTGTCGACGACTTACCTGGAAGTCGTCTGGCTGTAGACGACTTACCTAGAAGTCGTCTGGTCAACGCAGAGGTTATTTTTGCAATTGACTTTGAAATCTGTAACCTGAGACGACTGAAAGTTAAGTCGTCTACAGCCAGACGACTTCCAGGTAAGTCGTCGACAGCCAGATTTCAAATTCAATTGCAAAAATAACCTCTGCGTTGACCAGACGACGTATAGTTTAGTAGTCTAGACAACTTAGATTGAAGTCGTCCGCTTCGATCTTTAATAAACTTTTGTTTTCTTGTTCTAAGTTTGCTAATGTGTTTTATTTTGACTTTTTCAGATGATGCGTCAGTTACATGCAGTGTATGGACAATGGTTGTTGAAAGATGGATGTTGGAATTTTGTGGTTGATCATTTCAAAGGAGCGAGAATGTTATTTTTGAATGAAGGTTCGACACATGCTGATCTTGTTGCAATGACTCAAGAAGATTATAACCTGGACATGAACACAGAGTCTGTGGAGCTAATCTACTCATTACAACAGATGGCTCCAGACCTTCCTCATATTCATGTTACAAGTGATAGACAAGTTCGGAACTTGCTCGAGATAACTAAAACGCATGAAGTACGTCTTTGTGTATCAAGCTTTAGCAAGATGAGAACGGTTTCAGAGGAAAGGGATGAAGATCATGTGGAGGATGAAGCTGAGGAGGGGGATGAAGCTGAGGAGAGGGATGAAGCTGATGTAAGCGATGAAGATGAAGAGGGGGATGAAGCTGAGGAGGGGGAAGAAGCTGAGGAGGGGCATGAAGCTGAAGAGGGGGATGAAGCTGAGGATCATGATGGGGAGGAGGATGCTGACATCCCTGTTGTCGCTGATGCTGAGGATTATAGTGAGTATGGAAATGTTAAAGATGAGGATGAGGAAGAAGATGATGAAATCTGTTTTGATGATTACAAAGGGGCATATGGTTGTGAAGGAGAAGGATCATCTGCAGACAGAATCTATGTCAACCAGAGTTTTGCTAGTAAGGATGCACTGCTTTCAGAGTTGCGGTCGACAGCGGTGAGGCGTAGGTTCTCCTTCAGAATATTCAAGTCAACGAAAACTCTGTTTGTGGCAACATGTCGTGTTAGTGGTTGTCAATGGAAGGTCCGAGCAAGTGTGAAACATGGGACTAAAACGTTTTGGGTAACCAAGTATTTGGCAACTCATACATGTTCCATCCCAGACAGAATCGCTCAGCGGAAACGTTGTACTCCGAAGTACATTGGTCGACTTTTCATAGATCGAGTTAGAATCATTGATGGGTTGAATCCGCAGCATATCAAAGATGCAATGAAGAACATGTTTGGCATGACACTTGATTACACCACTTCATACAGAGCATTGTTATATGCGCAAGAAATGGTGAGAGGATCAGCGGAAGACGGGTATGAGCGATTGCCTTCATATTTGGAGCAAATCGAGGCAGCAAATCCGGGTTCTATCACAGCTATAGAACTTGATTCTCTGAATAGATTTAAGTATCTATTTCTTGCTTTTGGAGCTTCAATCAGAAGATTTAAGTATCAGAGAAGGGTCATTGTGGTAGATGGGACTCACCTAAGTGGGAAGTATGGGGGTACTATGTTGGTTGCAGCCGCACAAGACGGTAATTTTCAGATATATCCATTGGCTTTTGGGATCGTAGATGGTGAGAATGATGAATCTTGGGAATGGTTTTTCACAAAATTGGCGAGCTGTGTATCTGATGAGTATCCTCTGGTGATAGTCTCCGACAGGCACGCCTCCATTATAAATGCGTGTGAAAAGGTGTTTCCTTGGGCAACCCGAGGAATATGTTATTATCACCTTCAAGAGAATATTGTCAAAAAGTATAAAGGGAAGCATCTCTTGTACTTAGTGAAAGGTGCTGCTTATGCTCATACACTTTACGATTTTGATCGGTACATGGATGAGATACGAAGTGCAAATCCGGATCTTGCTGAGTATCTGGAGGAAGCCGATGTGACCCTATGGTCTAGGGTTCATTGTTAGGGAGACAGGTACAACTTAAAAACGAGCAATATCGCTGAATCAATTAACTCCGCACTGAAGCGAGCAAGAGGATTTCCTATTCAGTTCCTGCTGGAGTTCATAAGGGAGAAGCTAGGAAGGTGGTACTGGAAAAGGAGAGGAGATGCTTTGAGTCTTACAACTCAACATAGTCGGGGTGTTGAACACTTGCTTGCTGTCCGAGAGGAGAACGCGTATACTCTGAGAGTCCAACAAATTGATGGATGGAAGTTCTTTGTGAAAGGTGGCAATAGGGACTGTAATGTTGATCTGGAACTTCAAAAGTGTGATTGTGGTGTCTATCAAGTCGAGAAAATACCTTGCTCTCATGCTATAGCAGCTGGAACAGCAGCTGGTGTGCATATCTCCACACTTGTGTGGCCGGTCTACTCAAAGGATACTTTGTTTGCAGGATACTCAGAGAATATATATCCTTGTGTTGGACAACTTGTTGAGGCAAGCACATCCTTTCCTCCGGAAGTAAAGCGTGGTCCGGGGAGACAGAAGAAATCAAGATGGCAATCTTGGTTGGAGCTATCCAGGATGAGAGGACGCAAACCCCGGAAGCAACACATGGTTTATAGGTGCTCAGTCTGCAAAGAAACTGGCCATAAGCGTCCACAATGTAAGAACTGACGTGGAAGACCTTTAAGTAAGTCGTCCAGAAGACCTTTAAGTAAGTCGTCCAACGTCTTAATGATATATGGTGTTTTATACATCTTGTATATATGCTTTTAAATTAGTTTTCAAGTCTTTATCGAGTCTTCCTAGTCCTTTTGGAGTCATTACAGGTCTGGAGTTGCATTTGATGGGAGATGGATCAGCTGGAACAAAAGAGGCAGAAAACAATGCAATTTGGTGGTTTTCACGCAGAACAGTCTTGATGACTGTTCCGAGTGAGTGTTCCAGCGGCAGAGATTTTTTAGGAAACTACAATCATTACGGGATTTGCCCTAGTTATCCATATTTTTTCTCCCAGCCGCCTGTGGCTTTGATATATCATATTTTCTGTTTCTCTTTATCATACTACGCTATTCTAGACAGAAGAAAACCATTGGAGACTTTTGTGCTTTTGGATTGTAAAGGGAGAAGGCTCCATCTCTCTCACCATAGAGAAGATTATCCTGAACCCTCTTTCTATCTCTTTTATTTACATGAAGTCTTATTCAGAATTGATCTCTGTGTTTTCTCTGTTCATGGCTGAGTAGTCAACTTGCTTAGTCTAGGGTGTTAGGGTGTTAGATCCGTGAGTTAAACATAGATAAGTGAAACCATTGATTGTCTTCATTCATAACTGTTCTTAATGCTTGCATTAATCTGGCCGCTTAATGTTAGATCCTAGGTTTAACCTATTCATTAACCGTGTAATAGGTTGCTAGATCTGTTATGAATGAGCATAGCATCCCTAATCAGCGAAAGTAGATATTAGGGTGTTTGGTGAACCTATCGGACTTGATCTCTATTGCTTGCTGTCGCATCTTGATCCAAACGAGAGTTTAGGTATCAAGATCGATCAGCATAGGGAGCAGTACCACGACAGTGGGCTGTTCTA
This sequence comes from Brassica napus, assembly GCF_020379485.1. Taxonomy (NCBI): domain Eukaryota; kingdom Viridiplantae; phylum Streptophyta; class Magnoliopsida; order Brassicales; family Brassicaceae; genus Brassica; species Brassica napus. Next base: position 43,795 of record NW_026016981.1, on the reverse strand, counting down.
CTTGAGTGATCCGAGTTCTAGACTTGCTCTTAATTAAACTTGAATAATTGTTTGGCTCACACTTGTTTAACACCCGATCAAACCACCCTAGGCTAGCATTTTAATCATCTGAAATCTTTAATTAATCTTTTTACTTGCTTGTTACGAAATCAACTTTAAAACCCCCATATTGTTTTAGCTTGATATTGATCCCATAAAGATAAAGTGTAATAGTTGGTCTCTGTGGATTCGATCCTAAAGTGCTACATCGACATACCATTCGATTGTGGTAGTGTGCACATTAGGTTATTTGGTGTGCGTATACACGTAATATCAAATTGGCGCCGTTGCCGGGGACCATCTTTTTACCTTTATTTTTCGGTTATTTATTTAGTCTAAGACCTCTAACTTGCCTTATCCTTTTTGTTGCAGCTAATGTTCCAGGTGCATGACCAGTAGACATACTCGGAGAAACGCACAAGGAGAGTTAGTTACATTTACCAACCAGGAGCTAGCAAGGTTAGAAAGAACAAATCGTCAACAGCCAAGGCAAACTGACACCACTATGGGTGATCACGCCAATCAGGATGATCTCGCTGCGGCTATGGCACTCATGCAGCAGCAGATGCAACAAATGCAGCAGACCATCCAAGCTCAGCAGGATGCTGCTGAACAGGCTGCTCTCGCGCAGCAGGAACAACAGGCGCAGACTGTTCCAATCGGGCAGAGAAACCTTCCGCGTAACATCCCTACTACGCGCTCTGCCATTGTTCCTCCACTCTGCACCAGGCAGGACTTCGAGATCAAGCCTGCTTTGATCGGTCTAGTACAGAGAAAGGTGTTCTCTGGTCTCTCTACAGAAATTCCAATGGAGCATATTGAGAGCTTCGAAAAAGTCTGCAGTTTCACTCGCGTGAATGGTGTTCCACCAGACTACATCACGTGCATGTTATTCCCATTCTCTCTTGATGGAAAAGCTGCACGGTGGTTGAACTCTCTCCCTACCGGCTCTCTCACTTCATGGGAACAGGTCCGATCAGCGTTCCTCAGCCATTTCTACTCTAAGGCGAGAACAGCTGCATTGAGGAACAAGATCACCTCCTTCAGACAGCTCACTGATGAGCTTTTCTGCGACGCATGGGAGCGCTTCAATGACTATCGCAGAGAATGTCCTCACCATGGATTTGATGATGATTATATCCTGGACATTTTCTATGATGGAGTGGACTGGAAATACCAAGGTGCTCTAAACTCTGCGAGCAATGGAGACTTCATGACTCAAACCACTGCTGGAGCGTTTAAGCTGATTGAGAACATGGCTGCTAGCTCAGCTAATAAGAAAGAGGAGAGTGATTGCTCCAAGAAAGGAAACAGTTCTGACGCCCAGAAAATAGATGAGCTGACTGCCAAGGTTGATCAGCTACTGAAAAACAACCAAGGGCACGTTTTCAGCATGGAACAACCTACGGCCGGGCATATTCAGAACCAGAACCAGCGACAACCGCAGAGCAATCCGCATGCTGTTCCAGCTACCGGGAACAGTCAACCAGATGAGCTGAAGGGTCTGGGTATGATGATGCAACAGCTGTTGCAGGGTCAGCAGGTTCAGGCCAAGGCGTTGAATCAGGTAACCACGGAAATAGACACCAGGATGGGCAACATGTTCACTGAGCTGAATAACAAGTATGACAATCTTGCGATCCATATAAGAAAGATCGATGTTCAGCTTGCTCAAACAGTTGAGAGTGTCAAGAGGCAACAAGAGACGCTCCCTGGAAGAACTGATAAAAATCCTAGGACTGAGCACTGTAATGCAATAGAGCAGCCGTTTGCTGAGACTGCTTCAGGCGCAGAAGAGAGAGCAGAGCAGTCTGCTAGCTCTGGAGTGACTGCTCCTAGCGAACCTGCTGAGACTCCACCATCTCGAGTCTATGTTCCCAAGGTTCCCTATCCAATTCCACCTAGACATCTGATGGATCCCATTAGTGAAGAGCAGCTGATAGGTTTTAACAAGATGGTGAGAAGGCTTCCTAAAGAACTTGCATTCGAAGATGCTCTGCAGATTCGTCCATTGCTCCAGTTCTTTAAACACTGTAGAGAGACTCAAGAGGAGATCAAGGTCCTCTATATCAAAGCACTGTCTACACCAGCACTGAAGGTATTGCCTAAGGTTGATGATCCTGGAAAGTTTGTTTTCCCATGTTCCATCGCAGGAACAACCTTCAAGGATGCTCTTTGTGACTCTGGTTCTTGTGTGAATCTCGTCTCAAAGGCTATTGTAGACGATTTGGGTATTGCTGATGTTGAGCGTTCTCAGCTGACCCTGACCTTTGCAAACTCTTCCAGAGCAGTCCCATATGGAACCATCCGCAGCCTTCATGTTCAAGTAGGGGAATGCATTGTTCCTGCTGAGTTTCAAGTTGTTGAGATGAACAAGGATCATGAGATGCCTTTGATATTTGGAAGGACATTCATGGCTACTGTTGGAGCAACCATCGATATGCCCAACAAGAGAGTCTGCTTCTCCAACATCAACAAGAAAGTTTTCTACAAGGCTGTACCCACCAGATCTTCCTCATCACACGCCTCTCGCATCTCAGTGTTTGATGTAGAAAAGCTGAAGGTTGTTCCAGAGAAGGAGCATGGTGATAAGGGTGAGAGCAGGCTGTTCTCTGATGAAGATCCTAGCACTGATCCTACTAAATTCAGAGGGAATTCAAGGGTGAAACAGAAAGTCCAGAAGAAAAGGGTCAAGGGAGATCCTACAATGACTTTGATACCTCTCAAGTGTGATGAGAACTCCATTGAGTATGAGGTAAAGTGCAAGGGTACCTCTAAACCTTTCTCTAAAGTCAGAGCTATTCTCACACATGAGCTGAAGGAGAAAGGGAAAGCTGCTGTGAAAGGGTTGTTGAGCAGAGTTTTGAAGCTGAACATGTCTGATTGTGGAGCTTGTTTTGGAACAAGCCCTCCTGCTCAACCCGACTGATCCCAGTCACCAAGTCAAGCTAGAGACTTAAACCAAGCGCTTGGTGGGAGGCAACCCACTGGTGAGTGTCATTAACATTAGGATTTTCTTTTTACTTATTTTTGTTTTTAGTTTGTTGAGTCTCAGGTCACAAATCAGAAAATCCGAGACCCTTGACTGGAGCAAGCAGCTGGCTGCTCTCATTCCAGAGCATCCTTTACCGGAGCAACCGCGTCTTGCTCTGTCAGGCTGCTCCGCGCCAGGTAAGTATCTCGAACAAAAAAAAAATTTATTCTTGATTTCACCTTCTCTCTGATTTATTTTCACACCAGGGACGTTGTGAAGTAAGTCTGGGGGAGGGTTTTCGTCGTTTACTAACTCGTTTCTTTCTTTTGTTTTTCTTTTGGGTCAATTTGAGTCAGTTTTTATTGAGTCAGTCAAAACTTTGTGGGAATTAGGACCTTATTCCGTGTTGATCACTGACCACCTCGTGCTTTAGTTATCTTATTCAGTGACCTTAGCAGTGGCGAAAGACACACATGTGGACCTGGAACACCCTGACATATCTCACTTGATTCTCCAGAAGTTCTCAGCCGATCAGGTTACACTGGGTAGACTTAACTCCACCTTACTTGAACCTAATCTTGACTGAAATTCTTCTTGTTATGGGCATTAGATCAGGGAAACGAGAACACACTCAGGACTTCTTATCCTTTTTATCCATCTTGCTGATCCTGAGTGGCTAGCTCATCTTTAGCTAGTTCCCACCCTGCACCTTAGCCTTTATTCCACCTTCATGCATTTGTTTTTCAGTGTCATATGTGCAGATATGTGCAAAAAGGTCGGAGAGGAAAGGATCAACGCAGCCTCCTACTCGTTACTGCTGCAGAAATTATGTCAGAAAGGAGAACAAGCAGATTAAGGGAGCAACCGCTCCATAACCAATGAACTGCGCAAGAGCAGGGGTGGAGAACCAGAATGGTCGCGAAATCAGAACCACCAGTGGCACTCAGAACGATCATGTATTACCTCCTTCTTCGTCACATCACCATATCAGTCTTCAAAAAAAAAAAAAAAAAAAAAAAAAACGAGATTAATGTGATGGAGAAGGGGAAGAAAGAAAAGAAACATGGAGCCACTGGAAAGGTCGAGCAAGAAGTTGGTACCAAGTATTGAAGAGTGTGTAGAGGAAAGTGGAAAGCAGAACAATCAGTTGCCTGTTCCGTCATCAGAACAGTCGCACCAGATAGAGCAAAAACGAGTAGAGGCTGTGGACATCAATGGATCTATCCTCTCTTGCCATTTTGTGTGATATCCTGCATCCTCTTCAATGAAATGGTAGCCCCTAAACACTCTTAACTCCACCATTAAATAGCCTGTTCCACACCTAGACCGTCTACCCTGAATGATGCCTGTGATGAGAAGCTCACGCTACTCTTAAATGAATGTAGGGAGTTCTGTCTCGATAGTGTTGCTTTTTCAGGTTTGAGATGAAGAGTATGGAGCCGATTTTTGAACAGCAGTCAGTGGGGTTCCGGTAAGGGTGTGTTGTCCTAGTTTTACTGCTTGTATGGTTCAGAGATTCGTGGTTAAAGTATGGTTGCTGAGAATAGGAGAGTTCCCACACTTTCAAACCTTTCTCCCTGTTCTTGATACTTGACATTGTTTGAGGACAAACAAGGATCTAAGTCTGGGGGAATTGATATATGGTGTTTTATACATCTTGTATATATGCTTTTAAATTGGTTTTCAAGTCTTTATCGAGTCTTCCTAGTCCTTTTGGAGTCATTACAGGTCTGGAGTTGCATTGGATGGGAGATGGATCAGCTGGAACAAAAGAGGCAGAAAACAATGCAATTTGGTGGTTTTCACGCAGAACAGTCTTGATGACTGTTCCGAGTGAGTGTTCCAGCGGCAGAGATTTTTTAGGAAACTACAATCATTACGGGATTTGCCCTAATTATCCATATTTTCTCTCCCAGCCGCCTGTGGCTTTGATATATCATATTTTCTGTTTCTCTTTATCATTCTACGCTATTCTAGACAGAAGAAAACCATTGGAGACTTTTGTGCTTTTGGATTGTAAAGGAAGAAGGCTCCATCTCTCTCACCATAGAGAAGATTATCCTGAACCCTCTTTCTATCTCTTTTATTTACATGAAGTCTTATTCAGAATTGATCTCTGTGTTTTCTCTGTTCATGGCTGAGTAGTCAACTTGCTTAGTCTAGGGTGTTCGGGTGTTAGATCCGTGAGTTAAACATAGATAAGTGAAACCATTGATTGTCTTCATTCATAACTGTTCTTAATGCTTGCATTAATCTGGCCGCTTAATGTTAGATCCTAGGTTTAACCTGTTCATTAACCGTGTAATAGGTTGCTAGATCTGTTATGAATGAGCATAGCATCCCTAATCAGCGAAAGTAGATATTAGGGTGTTTGGTGAACCTATCGGACTTGATCTCTATTGCTTGCTGTCGCATCTTGATCCAAACGAGAGTTTAGGTATCAAGATCGATCAGCATAGGGAGCAGTACCACGACAGTGGGCTGTTCTACTTGAGTGATCCGAGTTCTAGACTTGCTCTTAATTAAACTTGAATAATTGTTTGGCTCACACTTGTTTAACACCCGACCAAACCACCCTAGGCTAGCATTTTAATCATCTGAAATCTTTAATTAATCTTTTTACTTGCTTGTTACGAAATCAACTTTAAAACCCCCATATTGTTTTAGCTTGATATTGATCCCATAAAGATAAAGTGTAATAGTTGGTCTCTGTGGATTCGATCCTAAAGTGCTACATCGACATACCATTCGATTGTGGTAGTGTGCACATTAGGTTATTTGGTGTGCGTATACACGTAATATCACTTAACTAGAATTTTCTTCTGGTAAGTCGTCCAGAAGACCTTCTGGTTAGTCGTCCAACGTCTTAATTAGAATTTTCTTCTGGTTAGTCGTTCAGAAGACCTTTAAGTTAGTCGTCCAACGTCTTAATTAGAATTTTCTTCTGGTTAGTCGTCCAGAAGACCTTTAAGTAAGTCGTCCAATGATTTTCTATGTTTTATGAACTTCTCTGTAGTCGTCCAGAAGACCTTTAAGTAAGTCGTCCAATGATTTTCTATGTTTTATGAACTTCTCTGTAGTCGTCCACAATGATTTTCTATGTTTTATGAACTTCTCTGTAGACTCTATGTTATGAATTTATATGTTTTATGAACTTTTCTTTGTAGACCTTCTATGTTAAGCAGTACATATTCCGAAACTAATTCCAACAGTGCAATTTAAAAAAGACAAGTTAAACATTACATATTCCGAAAGGTTACTGCACTACCAAACTAATTTCCTACGGAATTCTAGTTTGGTGTGAGGATAGGTTACAAAAAAACATCATCCTATCCTGACCCTGTTAACATCCCCTAATCTACCTAACAACAGTACACAAAAGCATCAAGTTCAAATACAATCGCAACAGCACACAATAACACATCCAATATCTAATCATACGTTGCCAGGTTCTCATCATTGTCTTGGTTTTCCCATTCATGGCACATAGGAAGCTCTCGAAATATATCCAGCGCCATCTTCTCCCTGATGGTCTTCCCGTGTTTTTGTCAAACGCGGTGGGAAATTCTATCCCAAGAGCATGACATTCGATGTACTTCAGAGTGAAAGGGCCACAATCACCAGCTCGGCACTGAGGTACTCCAACGGTTTGTCTCGCATATGTGTATGGCTCCAATGTGTATTGAACCTTTTGTTCGTCAGAGAGCGCGCACTCAACAAGCAGATAAGGGACCATTGTGAGAAAAGGCTCCATTACCTCATCGAGTTCTTCAGGGCTAATATGAGAGACAATGCTGTCCCAGACGACGATGTGCCTCTTAGGGATCGATATCCATATAGCAATCCAATGCTGGTTCTTGAAGTTCACAGGTGCATAGATATCATCCACATCCACCCCCCCAAACCTTCTTAGATTGGCAAAAAGAAGGTATCACGCCTGCATGATAATTCCACGCCCCACCAGGGAGTCTTCTTCCTAAACCGTTGGCATCAGGAGCGTCGCTCTTAAAATCAGGGTAGGAGGCCCTCCACTGCCGAGAAAAGACATGATCAAGAAAGCACATTCTGTCGCTCCTGAAATGTTCTGGATGGTTTTGGTACCGTTGCCTCAGTATATTAATAAAAGCATCCATTTGCTGCATATAAAACAATACAAGTCAAAAAAACTTACAGACGACTTACAGACGACTTACAGACGACTTAGAGACGACTTAGAGAAGACTTAGAGACGACTTACAGACGACTTACGTAAGATAACTACCAGACGACTTACAGACGACTTAGAGACGACTTAGAGACGACTTAGAGAAGACTTACAGACGACTTACAAACGACTTACGTAAGATAACTACCAGACGACTTACAGACGACTTAGAGACGACTTAGAGAAGACTTAGAGACGACTTACAGACGACTTACGTAAGATAACTACCAGACGACTTACAGACGACTTAGAGACGACTTAGAGACGACTTACAGACGACTTACAGACGACTTACATAAGATAACTACCAGACGACTTATAGACGACTCACAGACGACTCACATACGACTTATACAAATCAGAAAAGTACCAGATAACTACCAGACGACTTATATAAGAGTAGAAAATAGCAGAAGACTTACATGGTCGGTTAGCCATTCTAAGGGGGTTCGGAGGACCTGATAGAATCGACTTCGACATCTACGTGGTTTTTTTTTCAGAGGCAGTTTATAAGAACTGCAAACACAAAATGTAAATAATCAAATGGAAGCTTTTTTTAATCAAATATAAGTAAGCATATTTTTAACAGCAACTTACGGATCTTTTTGCACCCATGCAGTGAGCTCCTTCGACTTCATCTTGTCAATGGGTGCAAAAGGATCATAGCCTCCGCCAACCTGTTTGTTTGGAATGATCTGTTTGGCAGTGCTGTTTCCCTTAAAAGGAGTTTGCTGTGTGGGAGCAAGCTTCCTTTCTCGCACACTTTTTTTACGGAGATTCACCAAAGCAGTCTCCTTCTTTGTCTGCCTTCTAGCTTCTTCAACGAGTAAATCTGAAGCGGTCGAAACTTGTTTGTCCAATATAAGAAGGCTAGGATCATCACTCGGTAAGTCGTCTGCAGGACTCACAAGACAGAGCTCTCTCGAGGAACTCGGTTCTTTGGCTTCCTTCTGTCCTGCTTTCGCCCCATTCACGCTTTCACTCTGCAATTTCGAGTTCACAGTGTGTTTAAAAACTATTAACAAAAGCCCTTACAGCAAAGATCAAATTCACACTAGAAACAAAGCACACATGTTCAGAATCAAGGCATACAGTGGTTCATCAAAGCACACTAGAAACAAAGCACACATGTTCATCAAAGCACACAAGAAACAAATCACATCAGTCCTGACTCTTCCTAACACTTTGCCTAGTGACTCTCTTCTCTGCAATTTTGGGAGAGGTTTTGGTACTAACCCCGGGTTCGTCAACAGGTTTTGGTGGATTTGAAGTGGTTGTAAGTTGACGATCATCAGATGAACCCCCTCTGTTGGTGATTCCCACCTTCTTCTCCACAGCTACCATCCTATCCGCCAGTAACTTGAGCTCCTTAAGGCACGTCCCAAAGCCAAGATTAATGGCATCAGATATGTCCTTCAAGGACTTTTCAATCTGCTGATGCGTCATCCCTTCACTACCCGCCGCAGGTGTCTCAGCAGAAACAGAAGACCCTTTACGAGCTTTCTTCCGAGGTCTGCTACTTTCTTCCTTCACAACACTCTCTGACTTCACGGGACTCACTTCATTCTTCACTGGAATCACTTCCATCTTCACAACCTTGCGAGTACCGGTGACTGGCCAGCATTCCATGGTCCACTCCCATCCAGGATCATTAAACATGACTTTAATTATGTTATCCGCGGCAGGGTCATCTACGTCTCCGTCCCATTTTGGAAACATTTCATCAAAATCCTTCTGAACGAAGTTCTTCACGATAGTCTGCAATAAATAAAAGATATAAACTTAGTTAAGTCGTCTGAGAAGTATTTTGTTCTCAGACTACTTAAAGTTAAGTCGTCTGTGAAGTATTTTGTTCTCAGACTACTTAAAGTTAAGTCGTCTGAGAAGTATTTTGTTCACAGACGACTTAAAGTTAAGTCGTCTGAAAGTCTTCCAACAAAAAGACCACTCAGACGACTTAAAAGTAAGTCGTCTGAGTGGTCTTTTGTTGGAAGACTTCCAGACGACTTAACTTTAAGTCGTCTGAGAAGTCTTAGGAGTGAAGTTAAGTACCTGTTTATTGATAGCAGCCTTAAAACATTTGCGTTGTCTTTTGCCACCCCTGTAAGCCAGCAACAGTGGAGACGGTCTGTTTGGTATGGGAGACCCATAATTAGCACCCAATTCTGGCATAGCATAGTACGCCCACACTTGGAGCACTTGTATGAACCCATCAACAGTGTAACCAGTTTGCGTCAAGTCTTTTGCCTTCAGAGAATCCATCAGCACCTTAAACGCCACTCTCCCCCATGGATAATTCTCAATTTTTCTAAATCCATCACTAGCCTTGCAAGACTAGCTGATGTAGCGGATGAGAACTTTTTCCCTTCGATGTATCCTGCGTAGATGGCAAGGTATCCCAGCCGCATGCGATCATCCCGAGACCACTCGTCGCAGTTGTAAAATGCTTCTGTTATCTGTTCAATACTTGGCCCAGTATCGATATCAACACGCATCTTCTCCCAGAAAGCAGCCATCTCCGTTGTAACCTCACATCTTGGATTTTCCAGGTCCTTGATGTAATCGCAGTTCAGCCCAGTGAGGTGTTCAAACTCTATCAGTGAAAACCTCACAGGTTGTGAAACGACAAGACTCCAGAGCTCAAACTTCTTCTTGATGTCTAGCTGGAAACAGAGCAAAAAATGTACCAGCCTTGAAGTCCAACCAAAGTCAAGCTCCTTGAATTTGATGAACACTCCTAACTTCGACGCCTTCAGATCCTCATATTCGTCAGCTGTGAGACAATCACATAGAGCTTTAAACAACTTTGTGTCATCAGATTGATACGAAATGCTCTTGATTGCATCGGGCTCTTCTCCTAATGTAAACATCCTCGGCGGGAGTTCTGGTAAATCCATTTTAAGGCCTGCAAATAATCACAAACAACCATCTCAAACACATAGGTTGCGCACTATGCTAAATGCTATAGAAGACTTGCAGACGGCTTCCATGAAGTGAGAAGACTACTCAGACGACTTCCAGGAAGTGAGAAGACTACTTGGACGACTTCCATGAAGTCTTCTACGATGTCTTACTCTCTGGACGACTTACATGTAAGTCGTCTAGAGAGTAAGACATCGTAGAAGACTTCATGGAAGTCGTCCAAGTAGTCTTCTCACTTCCTGGAAGTCGTCTGAGTAATCTTTCAGCAAAAGACTACAACAATCTCAAAATCTTTTAAACAAAAGACGAATGACTTACAGTTGGAGAATATATTGTCCGAGAAGATATGGTCGGAGAAGATGTGGTCCCAAGCCGTTACAGATCTGCAAATCGAAGGGAAAAGAAGAATCAATACTAAAATATTTAGGGTTTTCCGGCGGCTAAACGCCTTAATACATGAGAAATAACATACCGGCGGCGGAGTTTGGCAAACGAGATTTCAGATCTGAAAAAAGAAGCGGACGGTCAGTTTAAACTACGAAAATACTCTACGGCATGAAGGAGAAACGAGATTCGTCGTAATCGGAGAGATTACCGGCGAAGATAACGGCGGAACACGACCACGGTAGGGTTTTCGTCTTATCGCCTTCGAAATCGCCGTTGGAGAGAAACTGCGCTAGGGTTTCGAAAAGTTGTGAAATAGTGAAAAAATAGCTTTTATATGTCCGGTAAATGATCCGGTTAGGTTAAAACGTACATTGGTAAAATTAAAGGTTCGGTACGATGTGGACGACTGAAATATACGTCGTCCGTGTAAATTATTCAACAGACGACTGAAATATAAGTCGTCCACACCCTAAACATAACCCCTAATTAAACACTTCATAAAATCAAATCAAAGTTGAAAAGTGTTTACTATACACATAAAGAAACACATATAGATGAAAACTAATTTTTGAAAAAAACATTTTAGTTTTCCAAGATCTAACCCTAACAATACATACAATACTACAACATATGTTTGCCAAACTCATAAACCAAAGAATATCATGATTCACTACTTCCACTCATCTATCTTCAAAACAAATCAATTTTATCATATCTTAATTTATATCACTTAAAACTGTTTATAATCATCTGATTTATTTTTCACGCATCAAAATATTTTTTTACAAGATTTATAAATTATTTTTAAAATAAACTGGTACCAGACGACTTAAACTTCAGTCGTCCAGACGACTTCCAACAATTCAGACGACTCAGACGATTTACTGGGGCTATATTCGTAAAAATGGCTTCTGTTTTTTTGTTTGGTCACAAGGGGCTGAGTTGTAATTTCACTAGGTTTTTAGGTTAGTTTTGCATTTGATTCAAGTTTGGGTATAGGTTTGGGTTTAAAATCAAGTTGTAGGTTAATTTTGGCAAAAACCCCAAATTCATACTATATTTTAATTCAGACTAATAATAAATATAATTTTTGAAATATTTTAATCACAGTATCTTTTGATATCTTTTCATTTTAAATATAAATATATTTATTTTAAAATTATAACAAATCTGTTTAAAAAGATTTTTACAAGATCTTCATTTTTGAAATTATATTTAAATATTTTCACTAATTTCAAAATTAGTTTAAAATATTATTATACATTAATATATTCAGTTATATAAAATGAAAAATAAAAAAATCTATAATATTTTAGTTATTATATAATCATAATCAATCATATTAAATTAAAATTATTATATTGAGCTAAATATAATAAAATTGTATTAAATTTATATATTTATATATTTTATTTTCGTAATTATAAAATATTTATGTTCAAAAATAAAATCTAATATGTTGGTAAGATGGATTAATATTATCAAACTATATAATACATGTATAAAAATTAACATGTATTTCTTTAAAGTTAATAATAAAAAATCTTTGTAACTACTTTAATCATAATATATTTTCATTTTAAATATAATATATATTTATATATTATATTTTAAAAATTCTAATAAATCTGTGTAATATTTAAACAATAACTTAATGTATTTTAAGTTATTGTTTAGAAATGAAAATAAATAAATTATATCCTATTTTATCTACTTTTATAGTCATGATCATGTTAAAATATAAGTATTATACTAAACTAAATATGATAAAATTATATTCAATTGATAAATTTATAAATTTTGTTTTCATAAATATAAACTATTTATTTAAAATATAATATAATGATAGAACGACTTAAAATTAACAAACTATATAATACTTGTCTAAAAATTAACATATTTTACACTTTTATATATACAATAATAAATTATCTAAAATGAATAAGCATAAAAATATTGGTAAAAAGAAATCCAGTTTTGAAATACGGGTCAGAATTTAGCATAAATTAAATACAAAATATTTTTTAAATATATTTTCTCATGAATATATTAATTTGCTTAATAACTAAATGCAAATACAATAAGATAAATATATAATAAGAAGTGACAAATACATAAGGTTTAAACAATTAATTAATTATAACATGTAAATTATAAAATTATCGTATTTGAAATAGTTATATAAATATTTAAGTATATGATTAACATTAAAAATATATACCACTTATGTTCTAAAACAATAATTTATGTATAGAAAAGTGAAAACAAACATCCGTGCGGTTGCACGGGTGAAAATCTAGTGATACTTAAGACACTAGTCTTTTGATAATTGATAGGACCATAGGTGTACATATTATTTAATTTACGCAGTTGATTAAGGAATGAGTGGGCATAAATTAATTGACGGGGTAAGGTGACTTAGAATGAATGTAAAACAAGTTACGACCAAAGATCAGACATGAAACTAGTCAGAATTTTCAAACAAAACCAAATCCTGACGTGTGATATGTAATATGGGGAACTAAATCATCGTTCTCTTTTGTTAGAACTTTGCATCAATTCACACATTTAATATATACTTTATGGGGACTAATATGAATCATTATTTGTTTAGGAGTGTTGTTCATTAAATAAGTTTAGAAAACCACAGAATTTACTATGTGTAATGATTACTAAATCTAATATGTGAATTAAATTTATATTTTCATTTTTTTCGTTTTTGGAATGTATGTTTTTCTATTTTTAACTAAATTGATAGTTTTAAACACTATGTTACAACGAGGTTTTTAGTTTTTAAATATTTTTTGTGTCAACCAGTAATCTGACAACTTACCAAAATCAAATATTATCTGTTAGACTTTCTGGGCAAAACACTCATCACACTGCTCATATGAGCACGTTATAAGAGCAACACCGGTATATATTTTTATATTTTCTCATAAAATAAAAAACTCTATTATAAAGATGACTTTATTCGAATGTATAATTTTTTTTTTAATTGAATATCAAATTTATTGATCAAACTTGAAACCATTTACAGATGCTATGTATGTCAACTCTACGAAAATGAATAAAAGAATGTGATGCTCGAGCTTAAACCATTTTCTCATCATCTCTTCTAAGGTGATGATCCTTTGAATGTATAACGTTATAATAGAATTTCTCTATTTATAGAGTAAAATACAAAACAATAGTAGTTTTATATAGATGAAAATAATATTTTTTTATATTTTGTTTTGAAAAATATAAATAAAACTTCTATTTTAGAAGCATACATTAGAGTAAATCTACCTCTATAATAATTTATACTATTATTTGCGAAGTTAGAATCAAGCTCTCACGTTAAAAGTTAGAATGGTTAATATCGTTTATACCCTTAATGAATAAAATGTGTAAATCTATTAAAAAAATAAAAACAAAAATTTAATTTATTTGATTAGATAATTGATTAAAATTAATAATAGTAAAAATTATACAAAATCTGAAAATATAATTTAAACAAAGATAATTTATGTATATATTGTATTGTTATCTGAAAAAGTCTTTCAGTAAAAAAGTTAAAAACATGAATTATATATAAAAAGTTAAAAACATGAATTATATAACTAAATATTGATTAATCGTTTATACCCTTAATGAATAAAATGTATAACTAAATGAAAAAATAAAAATGAAATTTTAATTTATTTGATTAGATAATTGATTAAAATTAATAATAGTAAGAATTATCCAAAATCTGAAAATATAATTTTAAAAAGAGATAATTTCTGTATATATTGTATTATTATCTGAAAAAGTCTTTTAGTAAAAAGTTAAAAACATGAATTATATATAAAAAGTTAAAAACATGAATTATATAACTAAATACTAATCAAATAAAATTCTTGATTATATAATTAAAATAGAATATTGAATTATCCAAAATCCAAAAATATAATTAAAAAAAAAAAATATATATATATATATATATTGTATTGTTATCTGAAAAAGTATTTTAGTAAAAAGTTAAAACATAAATGATATAATTAAATATTAATCAAATATATTTTTTAAATTATATAATTAAAAATATAATATTAAATTATTTTAAGATTTATTTTAGTATAATGAATATATTGTACAAAGAACTTTTCAAAAATTATGAAAATGTCTAAGTTCGCATCGCGGACAAAACACCTAGTTTTGTTTTATTCTAGAAGAAAAATATAAAAAGAATAGAAATAGGCTGAGGATTGTCTTAGATATTGTACGAGGATGAAAGAGCAAAACAACAGACCATACTGTGGCTTAAGATCAGGGAATAATCTGATGCAAATATAAGAAACTTGATGAAAAGAATTAACAAGAGTTTATAAATAGATAAATATCCTCTAAACAAATGTTTCCCCCTCCTCTAAATTCGAACAATCAATGATCAAAAGCTTTTTTGGGGATCATCAAGAACTAATAATACACACACTGACCAAATATTAACAGAAGCGGTATCTTTATAACCGAAACAATACAACATATCCTATTTAAACACTTGAGCCGATAAAACAAGAAGTGCTCCTTGTTCTGTTTCCAAAACCAGATCGAGATATGAGCTTCATCTTCCAAGTGCTTGTTGGCTTTTTGTCTACAGAGGGACGGACTCTCTTTAAGATTTGAACCATGGTTAGGTTTTAGCCTGGTTTAAGTGTGTCTAGACGCGTCCTCATGCAACTGTGTCGTCCTCACATTAGGATCATCCTGTACAGTAATAAACATTTGTTTTCATGAACAAAAATTCACCACTAGAGATGCAAATATGTTACTAGAACTGAAAATTTACCCGGATATCGTAAGTAAAGTTGGGAGGACGGAAGAAATCTACTCCCTAGAAAGAACAAAAGTAAAGAGTGATCATTTTTTAATAGGTTTTGCAGTCGAGTAAAAGCTCTGAGAATAAGGTAAGGTACCTGTCCATGGATGCCTTGCTGAGCAGTGTAGTAACTGTCGTAGCTTGGTGCTATTGAGTTCAACTGTCGCTACAAAAAACCAGCCGGGGATTTTTTTGTTTTATCCAAAGTTAATGATAGAAAAAAACAACAGAAGCTTAGTTATCGCGATTTTGTTTTCATACCAATCCTTGGATTGTTTGTTGATTCCCATAAAAGTTATCCCGATTTGGCGCCATTAAGTTCAGCTGGACCTGTAAACACACATATAATCAGACCACATTACAAACAAAAATCTCAGTCTATAAGAGAATAATAACAAGTAATTTGTGCTTAGTTACCAGATTTTGCACGCTTTGCTGTGTTCCATAATAACTTTCTAAGCCAACTGTCCTTGGACTTAACTTATCCTGCAAATTACAAAATTCAGATATCATATACTTAGGGGACTCTCTCTAGTTTAACAGAGTCTTGCTACTACATGTTAACAAAGACAGACCATCTGTTGCAAGCTTTCTGGCGCTGTAACTGGAATTACCTCCTGCTCTGAGTTCACCTGCAATCCATAGTCAGGAGGATCATAAGACTTGCAATCATAAAAGCGCAAAGCTAAGAAAAACCTTAAGTTGTGCATGTACAGAGAGATCATGAACAAGAAGTTTACTTTTCTTTTCTTAGTTGGATTCTTTTTCTTGCTCGTCGTCTTGACTGCACTTCTGCTCTGATTATCCTCCTCGACGGATATCAGACCTTGTGTTGGCGAAGCGACCACATCTGGAAGACTTCTGCCGGAAGTATTAACACCAGCACAGTTTCCCAAAGCTTCTTCAATAGCAAGGAAGGCAATATTGTAACTCTCTTGAGAGATGGATGCCTCTTCACTCAGCTTTAAAGCTCTCTGGCACAAATCATTATACCTCTGGAGCCTCGTCTGCAACTGCTGAGGTTCTCCTGGAAAATGCTGGCTTCTTGCATCTTTGGTCCACCGTTTCAATATGTACTGAGAGGGGATGGAAGAAAGATGACAACACTGGAGAACGTTAAGCGTGTGTCTGCAGAGATAGCCTTTATACTCAAATAACCGACACATGCAAGAGACTTCAGCCTTTGCTTGGCTCCATGTAACCACGAAGTCCTGATTGTTTTCAAAATCCTGAACTCTAAAAGTAGAGCACGTTGCATCTCGGTTCTCCTCCCTGGGACTACACGCGATTGCACCCAAAACTTCGATCTGGAACTTTTTGAATACAGCAGGAGTATAGACGTCGGAAACACTCTTCTCAAATGGCGATGGGGACTTCATTGTTGGTGGCTTGTTCCATGTTTCCGAATCAGCTTTGGCTTCTTCTTCAAATCTATCTTGCAAAATCGTATCATACAGTTTCACAAACTCCTGTACGCTCGTCTTCTTGTGCAAGTACTTGTCGAAGAAAGCATTAACACTGTCAGCTCTCAGAGACGTAGACATCCCTGCCAAAAGAACATCGGTCATGTAGGTCGGTGCCCATTTCCTTCGGTCTTCATATAAAGACTGCATCCATTGATCGTCTTTGAGACCGAATCTAGCAAGAATCTTCCACCATCTCCTCGCAAAGTCTTCCTCCTTCCATGATTTATAGATGCACTTCTCAAACTTCGCTGTAAAATTCTCATGTTGCTTAGCGACTTGACCAAGATTCTCAGAGACCTTAATCAACACATGCCAAAGAAAAAGGCAATGCTGTGTATTAGGGAAGACCTCAGGGACAATGGAGTTCAACACAGGATCTTGCTCAGTGATCAAAACCTTTGGAGCTTGTCCACCCATCGCTCTCAGCCAAGTCTCCATTAGCCAAGAGAATGTAGCTGCGCTCTCGTCAGATAGTAAAGCACACCCAAGGACCATATACTGGTAGTGCTGGTTCACACCAACAAAAATAGCAAGTGGCATCTTGTACTTGTTTCTCACGTAGGTAGTATCAAGAGAAACAACATCACAAAAACTGCCATAGTTAACCCTGCTCTTGGCATCCACCCAAAACACATTCTTCACACGCTGATCATCACCAAGATCCACCGCGTAGAAGAAGTTGGAGTTCAGAATCTGCATCCGCGACAAGAACTCAAGGAGAAGCTTGAAATCCCCAGTCTCCACAGACAAACTCCGACCTTTCTCAAAAGAAGATTTGGACTCACTCTTCAAGCTGATGACAGTCTTGTACTCAGCGAACTGCTTAGCCATGGCAGCGTAGATCTTCCGCGTCTGCTCGCTCACAGCTTGAGCAGGCAAAAGCTCGTGGTTATGATCCCTCACAAAGCTGTGAATCACCCACTTCCCATCAGGCTTCCTCTTAACATGCATACTCGCTTTACAGTCAGTCTTCGCACACGTCCTCCGACCAGCCATGTTGTTCTCAGGATGATCCTGCTTGCTCTGTCTAGCTCTCGGCCTGTTGAAAGACTTGTCGTACTCCCGTTTAGTACCGTACCTAGAGCAAGCGAACTTGGCGTCGATAAACTCTCTAGTGGTTTTCGACCTGCGACTGTTCTGTATCGCAGTGTTGAAGCCGATGGTTCGAGAGTACTCTTGGTAGAAGGTGTACGCCTCGCCGTGCGAGTTGAACTCCATGCCGTTAAGCGGTTCAAGATTCACGCCTTGTTGTTGTTGTTGTTGTGTGTTGTGCTCTGGAAGAGTGATGCCGTTGTTATCGGTGTGTGGCTCAACGGTGACGTCATCCTCGATTTTGCTAATGTCTATGTCTTCGTTGTCAAGTCCTCTGTGTTCTTCGTCGTCGCCTTCTTTGCAGAGGTCGCCTGAATGTAGTCGAAGATCTATGTCCATCACTTTATGCAACAACAAGATTAATCAGAAAATTCTCAATGAAATCGAACACTGTATATATATATGAGATGAGATGAGATGGAATCACCTGAAACGAAGAGGAGCAGAGAGGTGAATCGAAAGCAATAAGCTGTAATCTCGTCGCGATGAGGAGGCACGCGCTAATCGGTGCGAGTTGGCGTTTCGATCTGCGGAAGGGAGGATGGATGATAGAGAGAGAGAGAGAGAGAGAGAGGGAAGGAGGAGAGAAAATGGTTTGTGATGTTCACGCGATCTGAGGGGGCGAGTGGGCGGAGGAGGAGGAGGAGGAGGAGGAGGCACGATTCCTTTTTTTTTCTTTTTTTCTTTGGTGTCTAGGGTTTCTCTCTGTCTCTCTCCGTTAAAAAAATCCGTGTGTGTGTGTGAGTGTTCCATATCTTCTCCACTGCGCACGCGTTGCGCGTGCCAAGACTGACTTGGTAATTTAGATGAAGCGTGACTAATGGCATTATGAATGAATATATACTATGGTCTATAAAGTAGGCGTCTTCTAGTTCTAGAGTTAGGCTTTTATATGGTTGGTCCACGAACGATTAAAGATTCTACTTGTTTCAATATTTTAGCTTATGTTTTTTATTTACAATAATATCTATTATTTAGTTTGTATACTTTAGATATCATAACCTAGTATAGTGGTATTTAGCTTGTATATGACACTAGCAAAAGGTTTTCAATTCTTTTTCAGGTTCAAGACTAACAAAAGCCTGTGAATGTGTAAAATTTATAGTGGTGGAAAATTTCTAACAGGTTTGTAAATGTGTGTATTGTATGTGTAATTTTCAAAATCTGCTATTTCGGAGAACTAAATTAAGTTTTATGAAAAACAAATCGAAACTAGGCTAAAACTAAAACATATAGCTAATTTGTTTATCAGAATTAGTCCTAAAGTAATAATACAGTGTTTTGCATGTTGGTGGTGGTGGTCGCTGACTATGCTTTCTGTGCAACTTTTGTCGGAGGAAGCATTTGGGAAATACATTTTGATCCGCCTTTACTCTCCGGTGTCATGTTTATAAATGCTTTTTCAAGCTGTATCTACTTCCAAATCTAATAAGAGATAGAGACGAGGTTTAGCAACTTGAATCTTAGGATAAAACCATATAACCGAATACCAAATTGCACACATGCATGGATGTTTGCAAATTTAACGAGTTTCAGGTTCCTACAAATCTTGCTACAAGCCTCTAGCTATCTTCTATTGCATGTTTGTTCTCGAAGACGACAGGGAAAGAAGGAAGAGAGGTCTGAACAACAGGGAAACAACGAAGAGGCTCTTCTATATTGCACATTGTGCAACTTCGAGGTAAAGTAGTAGTAGTAGTATGGTTCCAAGATTCAGAAAAGCTGCATCAAATCCTTATGGTTGTATATGTCATGTGTTTTGTATACATGTATGTTCTTTAATATAAATGTCGATTCAATTAAATCCTTTTATGTTGCATTTTTTGAATTTGCTTCCTTAGAAAACTTTCACAGGGAATGTTTAGGGCTTTTTTGCTTTCGTGATCTCTTCGCTTGTTGACATTTCCTTCCCTGCACTTTAATTAATGATTCACTTTCCTGTTTCGAAAAGATGACAAGCCAAGTGATACCTTATCATGATGATAATATATATTATCACTCTGAATAATTGGAACTTATACCAAATACAACACACTACTGTATATATATCACATTGGGAAGGCCAGGAGCAGCATGGTTCGTTCTCCCAACAAAAAAAAACTGTCTCACTCATATACCCCAAACAACTTTACTTGAATAATAACACTACGTACTAATAATCCATATAAGAATCATGGACAAAAGAAAAAGGATGTCTGACACACAAATAACAAACAACAATGAAGGCAGAAAGACGCCAAGACGATGGTGTTCTCTTCTGAGTTCTGATCAATGTACCACCACGCAAGTCTCTGAATGTAACCCATTGTGTTCTCACATGATATCCTCTTTTTCTCTTTTTGTTTCCATTTTCAGAAGCTGTGTTTATGTACAGGAACGATGGGAGTGATAGATGGACTGACGATTCTCAGAGACTCTAGCCAGGGCTATGCAAGCCTCTGTTTTATTGGATCAGAGTTGCGTCTTTTCTGGTTTTGGGAAGATTTGGCTTTAGCTGACTGAGATCCTAAGGATTTTCCTGCTCAAGAACCAATGTTCACAATTTTAGCCTTAAAAAGGAAAAAAAAAGGTCAAAAGACAGCCTAAATGTTTCAAAGATCAAATGTATTGCTTCTTAGGTATACACATATAAGTTGTGGTCTGTATTCTTATGAGTAATGCAAAGCTGATTTTCTTATCACTATCCCCATGTTGATAAGACTATTCACTCAACCATCAAAAAGGGAAAAAAAAAAAGAGGAAACTTAGGGGATACAGAAAGAGATCTGACCACTGTTTGGCAGAGATAATCGTTCCTTAGAAGCTCTATCTGGCGCTCTTGATCTTTCTTTTGGATTGCTGTGTGATCTTGGACCAGCACCAGGTCTTGAGTTAACAACTTCTACAGCAAGATCGTCTTTAGCGAGCTTTGACCTATCCTTGGACACCACTGGCACTGGCATGCTTGAAGATATTCCAGGTGAAGTGGAATTACCATCCGACAGAGATGGCCCGGTTACCTTCTGACTCGAAACACCGGACGCAAGATTTGAAGTGTTTGGAATCTTGCTTGCAATTTTCATCTGAGTTTTATGCACAACACTCTCAGTTTGCTCCATATTGTTTTCACCTAATATGGCATCGTCCCTGAGGTTACAGTCAAGAAACCGATTCTCCCATGGACGAACAGCCATCCATCTTTCTAGCCAGTTCCATCCCCAGTTGTTTTTGTCAGGCTGAAAACCACTGTGCGCAGATAACTGCCGAGTTCCTGCTTGCCACTACAACATACCAAATTTTATATGTAAGATTTAAGAGTATACAGCTTCAGTTTTGCTATCATAGTGTTTGGTTAAAGATTGATCCTATAGAAGAGAACCCATGACAATCAGATAAGAGTTATAAGGAATGTTTTGATTAGTACAAAGTGCGAAAATTCAAACAGTTACTTCTTAACAAGCATAGAGGTTGTTGTGAGTAACCTGGTGAGTCAAAGCATATGCCATAGCCCTCTCACGCTTAGCTGCAGCTTCCTGCCTCTTTAGTATCTTGGCTTGGATTTGTTCAACAGAACCAATGCTATCGCACCAACCTTCCTGAGAAATGAGAACAAATAGTCAACATAACTATAATTCTCTTTGCAAAAGTTAAATAACTGAGACAAGTGATCATCACACCTCTATTTCTCGAACCCTGGCTTCATCTGCAAGCTGCTGCTGAAGCATCTGCGGACCCGTTTCACTTTCCAAGGCGAGACGAACACGTCTTGCGCGTACACGAGCCTGGACTCTTACTAACGCTTGCATGCATCGAAGCGTTACAGCAGCTTGCTTTCTCACCGCGTGTCCTCTAACAAGGGCCTGAAGTCTAACCAATCCCTTCAATGCTCGTAAAGCCCTTCTAGCCTGAGAAAAAGGTATCATCTTTCTCTCAGTAACGCTTGAGACAAATATTTAAAAAAAAGTTAACAGGGCGAAGAAAGTGATGATGATACCAGAAACCCTCGAAAAGCTGTTTGAATCCGAGTTGCAGCCATGTGCTCCTTCCTTTGTTCTTCATTAGCAGCACATAAGAAGTTGAAGTGGAGACCCCATTATCTAACATGCTGCTATGCGTATTGGAATCTTCAAATCCAAGTTGAAACTTTTCAGCATCAAAATCAACAGAATGGTTTCTCCCAAACCGGCTCTTGGTTGCAGTCTTCACCTTCGCCAATTGAACAAACATATAATGAAAATACAAAAAAAAAGGTGAAGAAAGTATACAACATTTGGCATTTAGATAAAGAGATTCTCTTGTAAAGAAATAACATAGTGTGTGCTTACATTATCATCCTTCTTTTTAGACTTTGACTTATCAGACTTGGTGAAACCAACAAGTGCTTTAATCCATCTCCCTGAAGCACCCATTTCTATCAAAGCAAGTTAGAACTACCTGCAGAATTGAATAGCAGCTGAATTATAGAGAAAGAAACAAACTTTCCTTTTTGGGCTGAAGCAGCAATAGATACACAAGTAAGGAAACTGAAATGAGTAGCTAGATTCTTCGGACAATGTTAGGATCTCAAAATTAAAACCAAAACTTTATTGATGAATACTTTTAATCAGCAACTCTGTATTGGAATAAATAAGGAAACTTTGCAGTAAACTCTCAAATTGAGAAACGAAGAGACACGAGAGAAGAAGCAAAGCTAGAAACTTTACCGGCGGGGAAGGAAGGAAAGATCGGGCGATGAGATCTCTTGAAAGGGTGTGAGAGTGAGTGATCTTTTATTCAGTCAGTGACCGTCTTTCTTGCCTACTTTTTCTCTCTCTCTCTCTAAAAAGTCTCATTTTCTCGCTCTAAAATGCGAAGAAGATTGACAGATAGGAATTGACTTGCTAGAAATTGATTTATCGTTTCGTTTCCCTCTACTCAGATACGAATGAATGAATGATGGATAGATTGCACGCCGTCGGGGTGCTAAATTGCGCCTTGTAACCTGAACTTCTCAGCGTTTATTAAGCTGTAAAACGCCACACAGTTTAGTTTCTGCTAGTTCTTAATTTTTTTTCTGTATAGTAAATAATATTTGAATGAGAAGACAAAAAAAGTTTCTTATCTTATGTGACTGTCTTGTCATTGTCATCTATGACATGGATGAGACTGATTTGTAATTTTTGTAACACGCGCGGATCGTTTTCTCTATTGTTTCATGCATCGATAAACATATACTAACCTAATGAATGATATCTAAATTTGTACTGATTGTTAACGCTATATATGTTACCACTGTGATTCAAGTTATTAAATAGAAAAACAAAATGAACATATCAGCGAAGATGACTATCTTGACAATAATAATCGGCCGTAACCTTTAGCTGCAATAGGTAAAACAAGTCAAGTATACGCTTTTTTTCAAAAAAAAAAAAACAAGTATACGCTAACCACTCACTAAAATGGAAACAGTTTAGCAGTACTGAAAATGATTCTATCATCGATCTCTTACCGCAATATGTTTGTTATTTTTATGTTATTTTATGCTAAAAAAATATTCACACAACATAATTATTTTGTTCCTACGAACTTCAATTTAATATTAATCAACTTTTGAATTAAAAAAAAAAGAAACAAGCTGGCGTAGTTGGTGTGATTTAATATGGTAAGGAATTTGCAAAATATGGCTGCCAAAATGAATAGAAACTAGTCGTGAAAGAGAATACACTTGCGAAAATCCTAAAAGCACTGTCAACAGAATCATATCAGAAGAGGGGCGTATCCGGTGGTTAGTCACCGTGAGAGCCCTCTCCTCCTCCTCTTTTTGTAGTTTTTTTTGTCCTTTCTCATGTTCCTTACCGATTTCGTCTTTTTTTTTGCACTGTATCGAAATGCGCGCTATTCTTGATTTTCTTGGAGTTTCTGGAGGATCTAAATCGGCGAGGCAGAGTCTGTCACGTCACTGGAATAGCAACGAGATGCTGCAAGGATTCGTCGGGGCAGGACTTCACACAGTGGCAGAGGCAGAGAAAATGTTGACGGGGGTCATAGTATAACTTTGCTTAAAGTACATAAACTATTGAATAATAAAAATATCACCGTACATCGAATTTCAAAGATGTACTCTACGCTCACTCATATTTTGAAAGCTTTTTATGATTGTTTCGTTTGCCACTGTATCAAGAATTTGCTTTTCAATGAAACAAATTAGATAATCACTTAAAAATTCATCACCAATACTGTTACGCGAGGCCGTCTTCACAATGTTCATGGCAGAGAAGCACCTTTCAACACTTGCAGTTGCAACAAGAAGAATCAAACATAGCTTCAAAATACGATAAACCAAAGGATGAGAAAGATGTTTCCTTGTCTCCACCAATACACGAGCAAGATCACCAATACTCTCTAGATTAGAAAATCTTTCATCTTTTTCACATTATCAAGGTAGATTTCAAACTGTTGCTCAAGAGATCTTCGCTCCACACAACTAAAATCATCTGGATAAAGCTCAGCTAGTCTCACCAACAATGACTTGTCAAACTGAACAAAAGAAACTGTCGGACTTAAGGATGCCATACAGATTAGTAGTTCAGAATTCACCTCATCAAATCGATCATTGAACTCTTGAAGCTGCAAATCTAGAACAGTGTAAAAACACTCCACCTTATAATGATGCAAGTTTGTGATGCCAGTTTTACTCCTTGGTTTTCTTGAGTCAACAAAGTTTTCTTCCATACTAGGCACTTCAATATTATTCTTCTCACTAAAATAATAAACTTCAGCCACAAAATCATCCCATCCTTCATCTCTAAGCTTCTATAATTGTTGCTTAGTAGATTCAACCAATGAAACTGCATTCAAGATCTCTTGATCTCTTTTCTGTAGAGCCTTTGACAAATTATTAGTGAGTCCCAAAACAACAAGCATCAAGTGTAGATGAAAGACAAAACCAAATGTCTGAAAATATTTGAGGAGACCATATGCTTGTTGTCTTTTGGTGCCATCTTTGCCTTCTATCTGAATATGTTCAAGAACTTCAATAATACATGGAAACATCACAACAAGACGTAATAAAGTCTTGTAATGTGAACCCCAACGAGTATATCCAGGTCTTTTAAGAGAAAGGTCTTGATTCAGCCCAGTTCCAGTCTTCATTTTACCCTTACTAATCTCTTCTTCCATTCTCTTGCGATTACTTTCAGTGAGCATAACTTTTCTTTTACAAGAACCCCAACCACATTCAACAGAACATGAACCATATCGAAAAATTCTCCAACTTCAAAATGCTTCTTTGCAACAGCCACAACAACCAACTGAAGTTGATGAGCAAAATAGTGAACATAATATGCAGATCTACTTTCTCTCAAAATCAAAGATCTTAAACCATTGAATTCTCCTTTCATATTGTTGGCCCCATCATAACCTTGTCCTCTCACCTTTTTCAAACTCAATCCATGTTTCGAAAACAAATCATCAATAGCATCCTTCAGAGTTGAAGAAGATGTCTCTTTCACATGACTAAGACCAACAAATCTTTCTTTTACGAGCCCAAATTTATCAACGAAACGAAAAACCACAGCCATTTGCTCTTTATCTGAAATATCAGCCGATTCATCTACCAGCAAGCCAAATACATCATTGTTGATTTTTTGTATGACAGACTTAGTTACTTCTTCCGCAAAGCAATGAGCAATGTCTTTCTGGATAGGATGAGAAGTCATCTGATTATTTTTAGGAACATTGTTCATCACAACTTTTCTAACAGCCTCATTCTGACTAGCCGTATACTTCAGAAGCTCTAAGAAATTACCTTTGTTTGTTGACTCTTCTTTCTCATCATGACCACGAAAAGACAGTCCTTGGTGTAACAAGTGTCTAGAAACATCAATCGAAGCACTCAAACGGATCTGATAATCATTCTTCACAACATTGGTTTGTTTATGTAAAGCATGCTTGATAGACTGACTTTGTCTCATCAAGTCTTCACATTTATTTCTAGCATCGTTGTGAAAACTAGTATGATCTCCCACATGCTTACTGAAACTATCAGCCTTATTCCAACTAGAAAACCCCGTTGATACAAAAGTATCACTTCCGCTTTGTTTTCCAGCTTGAACTCTGAACAAGTAACAAAACAAACAAAAAGCCTTCTCTTGATCCAGACTATACTCTAACCAATCAGGGTACTGCTCAAACCAACGTGGATTAAAGCGTCGTAATACACCTCCTATTGATTTTTGTTGAAAAGTATGACCAATAGGTTGACAAGGTCCTCTAGTCAAATACTTGCGCCTTACTTCATCTCTTTGATTATAAGGGTAGTCTAGAATGTTTTTCCGCTTAGCTGGATCCCACGGCAAATCATCCAAGTTGATATCAGATGGTGGAGCTTTTCTTTTGTTCAAATTCAAATATCGTTCCATTTTGTCTGATGGTACCTGCATAAATAAAAACAAAATATAATATCAAACCAAGTATATAATATAACAGACAATGTTCAATTCTCTATGTCTAATAGTTACGAAATTTGTATGTTGAGCAATCCTTCTGTTTTTTGTGCAAATGGTATCCTTTATGTAGACATTTGGTATTTTATCATTTGAAACTATGAAACATAACAATTATAGGATAAAATAATCTAAAAATCGAAGGAACAAGCCATAAATAAAAACTAGTTTTAAGATCTTTTGATTTTTATAAAAATATAATACTTTATTCATATTTGGTAGAAGAAGAAAGCTTAAATAAATTATTTAACAAAATACAATATTTATTACCTTCGCTACTGGCTACTGTTGTTGTAATGGACGAGTTTCAGAAAGACCAGAAAGGAGAAGAAGAAAACAAAACGTCCAAATGACTAAATTAATATAATAATTAGACTTAAGTCATTGAAATAATATTAATGGTTGGGTTTATTTTATCTGGTGGGCTTATTTTGTTGTAATTCTTTATCTAAAATCTAATAGGCTGCAAATTAATTAATGTAGTTATTAGATTATGGTCCATACAAAATTTGGACTAGGGTCAAAGTAATTTGGATAAGGGTCAGAAAAATTTTAACGGGATCAATAAATATTTTGGACCAGGGTCATTTTAAAATTCTTAATAAAAGCCATAATGTTTTCATAATTTCACGTGGGTCATTTGACTACCGTGACAATGAATTGCCTCCACCACTGGCTTCACAGGAGGGTAGTGGGGCTTCACAGGAGGGTAGTTTCGATTCAGTGCCTTTCCAAATCTGACTCAGGTTTGGGGGAGAGCGACTTGGTGTGGGTCTGGTGAGCTTTTGCTTGTCCCTTCCTTCGCTGTTCTTCATGGCATGAGGTTTATCGTTCTACCTTTTTCTCGAAGCGTTGGTCTGTGTGTTTGTTGTATGTGGAGTCAGTTTGTCCATATTCTTGCGGGGGTATCTTTTGTTTGTTCAGAGAAACAGCTCTTTGATTAGATGAAGTATAGAAGTTTCTTCATTGCGGTGGGTTATTGTGGTCCATCCACATTTCCTTTTTGCTGCTTTGATCGATTTATTTGAGGAGGGAGTTGTGGTGTGGCTCAGTGAGCTTCGCCGGGTTTGGTCGTGTTACTTGTGACTTAGCAGTCTTTCTTTTAGACGTAATGTGTCTATTGATTGCTTGCCGTTTGGTTCTTCTCTCCAGTAAGTGTTCAAAAAATTCGGTTGGCAAGGCTTCATCTTCTTGGTGTTTGGAGGAGCTTTTTTCTTAGATCGTAGAGTGTTTATATATCCAAAAAGTGTGGACCGAGCAGCGTGTTCTCCTTGTCGAGTTTGTGAAGTCTCCGGGTCTTGGTCTTATCGTGTGGCGGACAAGGCAGCATCGATAAGTGTGGTTTAGGTGTAGAAGTAGAATGTACCGGGTGGTGGACTATAGGCAGCAGCGGTAATTCTCGATCATTGGCATTTTATCATTTCTAAAGATTGCTAGGTGCACTATTATATCATTGTAGTTGTTATGTTTTATGTTCTTTTTTAAGTCACTCTGGTGTGGGTTTAAGTCGCCTCAATGTGATATTTAGTTGTCATTTTTTATGGACTTTTGGTTCTGAGACTATTTTGTTTGGCCGGTATAAATACTGGTATTTTCCGTATGAATAAATTCAATTTGTGGGAAAAAAATGAATGGAAACTAAGGAAGGTATCAACGACGATGATCAAAAATATCTATACTATACTAAAAGGGGGATATAAGCCATGGAGAGGGTGTCCACATAGGATAGAAAAATCAACCAATCAGAGAATCCAAAATTGCCATGTCATCTCATTTATTTTTCGTAAAAAATAAAAAAACAATGCAAAGGTGAGAATCGAACCCGGGTTAGTATGATATATATATAGGACAGTTACCACTAAGCCATTGAAACTTTCTTGGACACATATACAAGAACCACTAAGTATATAATCACAAACTCTTATGTACATTTACAATAATATGAATTCAACTTTCAAGACTCCGATACTTTGTTTTGTAAAAAAAAAATAAGTAAGTGACTAAGCTAATATATTCTTAGAAAGTGTGAGAACGTTGACAAATATGAAAAAACATAGATTTTTGTTTTCGTGACAAAGTTAAGAATTTTGTAAAAGTAAGTTTAACATATAAATTTTCGTGACAAATATGAAAAAGCATAGATTTTTGTAAAATTTTGACAAAACAACTCATAACATACTTCTCTAATGTCTTAATAAAATATTATTTAAGGGTGCAATAATTAAATATATTAATTCAATAAATTTTGTAATTTATAGACAAAACAATAACACAACAAATTTTGAAACATTTGTTTAACCTATCGATTTTTTTTCATGAGAATCCAACTAAACAAGATAAAAAAATAATTAGATTTACAAATATTTAATTACCATTTTATTCAATTTTGATTAATTTCAAATTGTCATAATGTATCTTTTTGAAGTTACAAATATGAAAAAGCATAGATTTTTGTACAATTTGACAAAACAACTCAAAACATATTTTTCTAATGTCTTAATAAAATATTATTTAAGGATGCAATAATTAAATATATTAATTCAATAAATTTTATAATTTATAGACAAAACAATACCACAACAAATTTTGAAACATTTGTTTAACCAATCGATTTTTTTTTCATGAGAATCCAACTAAACAATTAGATTTACAAATATTTAATTACCATTTTATTCAATTTTGATTCATTTTAAATTGTAATAATGTATCTTTTTGAAGTTACAAAAAAATAATGTTCTTTCTTTATTACACTAGCATTATATATAGATTCTATATACACAAAATAAATATAATATAACAACATAAGCTTGCTTTCCCCGATTCATATGAAAACTTTTTAAGTTATCCACCAAAGCAAATTAATTAAATCAATGAAATTGTTAAAATACAGCAAATTAATATATAATTTTATTTTAAATTAAATTATTTAAAAAGTGTATTTTCGTTAAAACAAAATAATAAATAAGTAAAACTGATTTGATGGTAATTTTTATGATATATATATATATATATATATATATATATATATATATATCAATTCTGTGAAAGAAATAGAAGCTTAATATGAAAAAAAATCTTAAATACAAAAACCTCTAAAAATTAACAAAAAAACTAATAAATTAAACTATGATATCACTTAAAAGCTTCTTAGACCATATTAATAAAATATTTAAGCGATAATTAGACAAATTTGATTTTTTTTCCAGCAAAAAGTTTATTATTAATTAGCATCAGTTATTTCAAGATGTTTAAGAAATGGTGGACAAAAAATAGGATGGACATTAATGATAACTATGAATAGTACTTTGTGAAGCAGACTTAGATAACATATCTGCACATCCATTTTCAGTCTTTTTGATGCCTAAATTCAATTTCTTCAGAGTAGTTATTCCACAAATAGATCGTATGAGATATTGTTTTGATATGTAGATTTGTTTTTTCAATGTTAAGAAGATTGATAACTGTAAAAATGTCTCCTTCGTATATGATATGTCTATAACCGAGTCTCCAACATGAGACAAGTTTGTTTAAAAAGTAAATAATTTTATTTTTCTTATATTATATAATCAATATATATTATTTACTGATAATAAAAATATAGTTATTCATCTATCACAAATATCTATGCAAATATGTGAATCAAGTACAACAATCAAACAACATAATGATTTCCACAAAGAAAATTTAAAAAATATATTTATGTTATGTAGTCATATTTTATATTTTTTAAATAATGTAATACAATATTATACATTATTTTTTTAGAATTGAGAAATACATATATCAGTTAGACAAATTAAGCGATAATTAGACAAATTTGATTTTTATTTTGTGAGCAAAAAGTTTATTATTAATTAGCATTACTTATTTCAAGATGTTTAAGAAATGATGGACAAAAAAATAGGATGGACATAAATGATATATGAACTATAAATAGTTTTTTGTAAAGCTGACTTAGATAACACATATGCACATCCATTTCCAGTCCTTTTTGATGCATAAATTCAATTTCTTCAGAGCAGTTATTCCACAAAGAGATCGTATGATATTTTGATATTCAGATTTGTTTCTTGATTGTTAAGAAGATTGATAAGTGTAAAAATGTTTCATTCGAATATGATATGTCTATAACCGAGTCCCCAACATGAGACAAGTTTGTTAAAAAGTAAATAATTCTATTTTTCTTATATTATATAATAAATATATATTATTTACTGATAATAAAAATATAGTTATTCATCTATCACAAATATCTATGCAAATATGTGAATTAAGTACAACAATCAAACAACATAATGATTTCCACAAAGAAAATATAAAAAATATATTTATGTTATGTAGTCTTATTTTTTATTCTTTAAATAATATAATACAATATTATACATTATTTTTTAGAATTAAGAAATACATATAATATCTTATTCGCGCGTAGCGCGGTTAAAAAATCTAGTATATGTAATAAAATGAGTCAATGACACGTCACTGATCAAAAATCAAATGGGAGTCGAAGAGATAATAAGAAAAAAGATATTTAATTTTGTAGAGTATTCATATAAGGAAGGTATCAACGATGATGATCCTCCTCTGTTTTTAAAAGCGAACAAATCTCAAAAGAATCAAAGGATCATTTCTACAGATTCAATCTTCGAAATGGCAGTGGTCAACAGCCTCCGACGATTGGCGCGCACTACCCAGGTTTTCTCACTCGCTCCTTTCGATTGCTTTTTAGCTGCTTCATCGTCACTCCTCACCCGTAGTAGATCAGGATTCTGTCCAGATTCATGTTCAAATGCTTAAAAATTGAATCTTTCTTTCTTCTTTTTCTTTTTTTTTGTAAGTCGTACTTTCAAATAATATTCCCATCAAACGTGACTTTGTGAGAGTGTAACTTTTGTGGGATTCTCCAGTAATCAAGGAACCCTTTTTTTAATTTTATAATAATAAACTACCCAAACAGTGATCTTGAAGAATTTCAAGGAATCCATTTTATATATATTAACTCAAATAGTGATTTTGATTCATAGCTCAAAAAACTCGCTCCTCTCTCATATGGCAGGTTACTTTGCAGAGCAGGTATGCTGTTTCTTCCCAATACATGCCTGGCTCAAGAATCCTCACTACAGAAGCATCACCAGAGAAGCTTGGGTAAGTTTCACACTCGTGATTATTTTCTGCAAAAGTTTCATGCTTTTGTCAACGTGGCGATGAATAAGTGGTTGCGTTTTCTGATGGGCAGGTCAAAGGGGCATGATATGCTAGCACCTTTTACAGCTGGGTGGCAGAGTGCTGATTTAGATCCTTTGATCATAGCCAAATCCGAGGTCACCCCCCTTCTTTTTTGATTCATTCGTCAATGTTCATACAAAAAAGTGTGTGACATTTCTTTTCCTTTCATTCTTCTTACAGGGGAGTTATGTGTATGATGACCATGGGAAGAAGTATCTTGACTCTCTCGCTGGTCTATGGTGTACTGCCTTAGGTATATTGTTCCTTCTGTTACCACACTATTTGACTTGATGTTTCTCTTTTTTCCTTTTTGTATATTTCGCTATTCCTAGGATATTTGTGAAAGTGTTAGCATTGATACCACAACATCTTGCAGGAGGAAATGAGCCACGGCTTGTTTCTGCTGCTGTAGGGCAATTGAACACCTTGCCCTTTTATCACTCCTTTTGGAACCGTACTACTAAGCCTTCTCTGGTGAGACTTTTTACTTCTGCTGTCCTTTTATTAATAATGTTTTTTTGTACATTCTGCTGTGTAATTAGGGTGATTAAAGAGAATTTGATCATTGTGTTATATTTTTCCTGCAAAAACAGGATCTTGCTAAGGATCTTTTAGAGATGTTCACGGCCAAGAAAATGGCCAAAGCATTTTTTACAAACAGTGGATCAGAGGCCAACGATACACAGGTTTGAGGTTCCCCAAACTATATGATCTACCTTGATCTCCTTGTTTAGAAGCTTATAAATCTCATGTATTATGCAGGTCAAGCTGGTTTGGTATTACAATAACGCACTTGGGAGGCCTGAGAAGAAAAAGTTTATCGCGAGAAAGAAATCGTGAGAAAAGGATGTTTGCTTGTCAATTTGTGTGTTATCTGTTTCTATAAGATCTCAAAAGTGCTTATAACTGCGGTCTTATGAATTTTTAGGTACCATGGCTCCACTTTAATATCAGCAAGTTTGTCCGGGTAGGATGAACACAATTCCTCAGATATTCTCTTTAGAAAGGCTATAGACTCTTTATATTTGTCTAACAAATGCATCAATCTTGATCCTCTGTTCTTATAGTCTCCCAGCGTTGCATCAAAACTTTGATTTACCTGCACCGTTTGTGTTACACACAGATTGCCCTCATTACTGGCGTTTTCATCTTCCAGGTATGAAGGATTTTAAATTCCATTATTGGTTAAAGGGAAGCTTTGCTAAAAGCTTAAGAGTGATCTTTTTATTTTAACCTTGGGTAATTTTTTGTGCAGGGGAAACGGAAGAGGAGTTCTCAACCAGATTAGCCAAGAATTTAGAGGATCTTATCATTAAAGAGGGACCAGAAACTGTGAGCAATCTAAGGAAATTACGATCTTCATTTAGTAACGTTGATGTTGGCAGCTCCAATCTAACGCAAATGTCTTCTTACCAGATTGGTGCTTTTATCGCTGAACCAGTAATGGGTGCTGGCGGTGTGATACCTCCGCCTGCTACATACTTTGAAAAGGTCATTTTCGGAACCTTTGTTGGCATAAATACCAAACTGCAATGATTAATCTTTTTCGTGGTAAGGTCATTGTGGATGTGATGTGTTTTTTTTTTTTTTTTCATTTCTGTACTGCAGATTCAAGCTGTTGTTAAGAAGTATGACATCCTGTTCATTGCTGATGAGGTATATGCATTATCTTATTGAACCATGTTTACTATCACGATGAAGAAAAAAAAAGATATCATTACCCGTTATAATTGTTTTTGGTCTATAAGGTGATATGTGCATTTGGGCGACTGGGGACAATGTTTGGCTGTGACAAATACAACATCAAGCCAGATCTTGTGTCCTTAGCCAAGGTGAGATTTTGTCAGATGATTTGTAGATTTCCTATCACTGTTGAGAACAATTGGTAAATGTTTTTAATATATGATGCAGGCACTCTCTTCAGCATATATGCCTATTGGTGCCATTCTTATGAGTCAAGAAGTAGCAGATGTCATATATTCTCAAAGCAACAAGCTAGGTATGGGCTAGTTATGCTCAACTTTGTAATATTCCAGTATCCTGAGATCTTAAAACCCATTTTTTGTTTTGGTATTTCAGGTGCTTTCTCGCATGGATTTACTTACTCTGGTCATCCAGTTTCATGTGCTGTAGCAATTGAAGCGTTAAAGATATACAAGTAAGTTGGTGATTATGGTTCTCGTTTCTCTATTCTTGTCTGCACTTTCTTGACCCTCAATATTCATATGACAGGGAGAGGAACATACCAGAACATGTCGCCAAAGTTTCCCCAAGGTTTCAAGATGGTCTTAAAGCTTTTGCCAAGAGCAGTCCTATTATTGGAGAGGTATAATTTCTCTTTATTGGTTGATTACTCACCAGCTTATCTATTGAAGTCTCTGATTGAACATTTTTGTGATGTTTTTTTTCAGATAAGAGGAACGGGTTTGATTCTGGGAACTGAGTTTACAGACAACAAATCTCCAAACGAACCATTTCCACCAGAATGGGGTAAAAAGTCCATCTAATAACCCAAACAAAAGTGTCTCTCCTCTCCTAAACTCATCACCTTATTAAGATCCCTACATTATTTTCTAACTGATGTTTCCAGGTGTTGGCGCATACTTTGGAGCTGAATGCCAGAAACGCGGTATGTTAGTCCGTGTTGCAGGGGATGGCATAATGATGTCTCCACCGCTCATTATCTCACCTGAAGAGATCGATGAGGTATATATAGGTTACAATTCTTGAGACATCATTAATCTGTTAAATCTTTTTTTTTTCTTTCCCTCATTTGGTGGCTCTTAATCATTTTTGCAGTTAATTGATATCTACGGGAAAGCATTGAAAGCTACGGAAGAGAGGGTAAAAGAACTCAAGGCTCAGCAAAAGAAGTGAGAAGCAAAGGTTTCTGATACTGTCATGAAAGTGTGGTTTAGATTCTCCCCATGTCTCTCTCTGCTTGAATTATTTGCCATTTTGCTTTGCACAGTTCGCGAATTCAGTTTATATATATGCATAATAAAGCATCCATGCAACATTATAAATCATCCAACTTAAGTCTTCTCTCTTTTCACCACATGACAGTCTCTGCAAAATGGTCTGAACGGTAGAGGAGATAACCATGTACGTAGTTTCTAATACGCAAGTCTAAATATACAAGTGCATTAGACAAGGGATAAACAACGATGTGATCAAAAACCAAAGATGGTGTCATGGTGATGAGACATGGCAGTGTTGTTTCTTTTCACCCAATGATTTTTTAAAGATAGCTTCTCCGGGCGGGGAAGTGAGCCAGTGATGTTTAGTTTAGTATTTATATAGAAATATTAAGAAGGGTGTTCTGTGTGATAGGGAAGAAACTCTAGCTGCCATTGAAGTGTAGTCAAAACGTTTATCTTATTATGTGATTTTGCTAATGACATGGACACTGTAATTCATCGCGCTGCATATTCAAGTAATCCTCCTTAGTAGCTTGTTGTTTCATACACAAGTCCCAGATCAGCCACCTCCTTAACTTTTCAGATTAAGCAAACGATACTGCTTTGTTGCTATAAGCTTTTATCACCGAAGCTGTCTGTATAAACAGTTGGAATATGTGTGATGTGTAGTGTCTTGACACTTTGACAATATCAAATATTTTGATTCAAATACAATTATGATTTTACCTTCAAATGCTACCAAGAGGAGCTGTTCTTCTGATAATTCTTCTGTGGCCAATTATGACTTTATATAACCAAAGGAAGATATAACAAAAGGAATTCTCATGAATCATTGAATTATTATCGTAAACAGTAACGTGGTTCCATCATAACTCAACTAAGAGGAGCTGTTCTTTTGATTATTTGAAATTTGTTTGTCACTTTTATAAAGAAAAAACGTGAAAATGGTTCTTTCGGTGGAGCTGATACTCCAAAAAAAATCTATAACATTTCCTCTTGTTCCAAACAAGCTCAACTAAATTACTTTGGTCCCCAACCAACCTAAAAAATAATATTGAGCATTTGTTGAAACGAAAACTCAGAGCACCCGAAGCAGAATATTGGAGAGGTACTGGCCTTGAGGGTAGGATGGGTCGAGAGGGTGATCAGAGGCAGCTCCTGCCTCCCTAACCACTGTGATCTTCCTTCCCGCCATAGCTGCAGCGCTCTGAAGAATGCCCAAGAACTTCCCGCTCTGTGTCATGGCACCTGAACATGAGCATGTCATCAACAAACCTCCACTACTTGTCAATCTCATCGCCAACGAGTTGAGATTCCTGTACATTCCTGCCGCGTTATGTAAAACCTAGCAGAGCATATTCAAAACCTCTCAATAACTATTCCTGTAAATCAATAGAAGAAAAAGAAAAAGAAAACAAGTCCCAAGGGGCCAACCTTTTTCCTTGGAGCTAGCTTAGGAGGGTCTAGGATGACGATGTCCCATGTCTCTTCCCTTGACAGAGCGCCCTTCATGAACTCTGTAGAATCTTGTTTGAAGAAAGCAACCTTCTCTGGATCCATACGGTTGAGGATTACATTCTCTCTGGCGAGCTCCAAAGCAGGCAAAGATGAATCAACACCGAGGACACTGGTGGCACCTCCGCTCGCAGCATTTAGTGCGAATCCACCACTATAACAGCAAAGATCAAGAACCCTTTTGCCAGCGGAGATGGTCGATATGAAGCGGCGGTTTTCGCGTTGATCAGTGTAGAACCCTGTCTTCTGTCCCTCTAGAGAGATTGCGTAAGAGATACCATTTTCCACCACCTAAGGGGGAGGAGGATAAGAAAGAAAGATCATTCCCTGATGATTGTTTCCATAAAGATAGCCAAGGGGAAGCAAAGACCATTGATCTCTCGGGGAGAGGAGGAGCAGATGATGTTTGTTTCAAAGAGGAGATATCAAAGCCATCTTCTTTGAGAACATCAAGAGAGGGTCTCCAGTTAATGTGATTAATACCATTGATTGATCTCAAGCAAGCCTCCACATGACTCCTGTATTTTTCAAGCCAAGCGGCGGAGGATGCAACCACAGCTATATCTCCAAACACATCCACTATCAATCCAGACAATCTAAAGATAATGATATGTTAGAAGAAGATTGAAAAAAAAAAACTTTGATTGAGATTTAGCTAGTGAGTGAGTGAGTGAGTGAGAACACCTATCTCCCTCACTGTTGACAAGACGATAAGCATTAGTATTATTATCCGAGGGGAGTCCCAAACTATTCCGCAACTGAACTGCTTGAGTGATTCTAGTTTGGAGAAGCTTCTCAATGTTGAGTGCACACGAAGGATCTCTGCCAATAAGAAGAAAAGGAATCAATATGAAGCAAAACAAGTTGACTCCAAAGAAAGAAAGAAACCTGGTGGATTCGTGTTGGAGCTGCATAAGGCGAACACAGAACATAGATA
Source organism: Brassica napus (assembly GCF_020379485.1). NCBI lineage: Eukaryota > Viridiplantae > Streptophyta > Magnoliopsida > Brassicales > Brassicaceae > Brassica > Brassica napus. Next base: position 6,807 of record NW_026016981.1, on the reverse strand, counting down.
CGGAGTTATACAACCCCCAGCCAATGGGATTCTCGGTGCCATCGGCGACAATGACAACATCTCCGGTCTGTGGAGGCGGTTTTCCGATGATCCTGTCCACGGCTCCACTGTACACCATTGGACTTCCGTCTTTGAAGAGCTGTGTCTTTCCCTTTTTAAGAACCACCTTCGCAACACCTGACGAGACTGAGAGGGGAGGGCGAGAACAAGAAGATAAACAAACTATTCGAGAAGACGCAGAGAGGAGGTGGTTGTGGAGCACACCCACGGCCACCACCATTGCCATTTTCCTCTTGGCTCGGTGGTGGTGGATATGGCTCTGGCTCTTCTTTACTAATTTACCACATAACCCGCTAGTGGGCTCTTATTGGGCTGGGTTTATCTATAACTAGGGCAGTGATAAACATAGATGATTACTTAGTTCATTCTTTTTTTTCTTTTTTCTTAACGAGGTCGCGTTTGATAATGTTGCCTTGATTACATGTTTGCTTCGTACCTTTTCCTCGCATTAGTATTTGCTGACAAAGTGAGAATGTGGAACCTTTTTAAGGTTTGATGTTGGTTTGTTTCTTTTTTGGCCACCGTCCATATTTACACGATATCAGCTTTTGCTAGCTTGAGCTAATGATTTCAGCATTTTGGAAGAAGGAAAATTGTTTAATTTTTAATATTTTAATTTTGGAAGAAGGAAATTGTTTAGCTAATGATTAATATTTTTAATTTTATTTTAAATCACTCTGTAATTTATATGTATAATTTTAAATAATATTATATTAGCTAATTAGATTTATACTATCTAGTCGATTTGTTTATTATTTGAATATATTGCCTTTTATTCATTTCTCCGAATTCGAGCATAGTATTTTTTTTTCAATAGATTAAAGTTTTAATAAATTTTGTTATTTGCTTTCCTTTGGTAATCGGTTTATATTTGTTTAATTTTTTCAGTAAGGTTATGTATACATTTGTTTAGTCGTCAGATTATGTATAATTTAATATATATTTTTTGACAATTAAAGAAAAAAAATATTGATCGATTAAAAATTACATAATGGAGGGAAAAATGATATGTAAAAAAATTATGTATATATATATATAATTTAAAATTAAATTGTAACACTTTTTAATATTTCATTTTCATTTATATATGTTTGGAGTCATTCCATAATTTATATGTTTAAAATAAATAAACTATTACTATAAATAATAATATATTATTATAGTAATTAGACTTTTGATTTGGAGAAATTTCATGTTTACTATTTTTCATCTTTACCACTATTAAAGGGACATTTTCAAAAATACATTCTTCATTAAGTGGTAAAAGAATCTTATATCTTTGTTCTCTATATATGTAATAAATCATTATTTAAATAAATTAAAAAAATAATAATTTTTTATTGTTTTCGAATTATACTTTTTCAATTTCAAACTTGTTTCTAATTTTATTTTTTGAATTGTTTCGATTTTTTTTTTAAAAAAAATTCTTTTGAAAATCAAAAATTATGTTTGAAACTATTTTTTAAAATTTTTTATATATTTTTTAAGTATTTATATATTTATTAGAATCATAAATTTCACATTCCAAAAACCCTACCCCACCCCCTCAACTCTAAACCCTAAGTCTAGATTAGTTAACCCTAAGGGTATAATGTATTTTACCCTTCATTAAAAGTGAGGGTAAAAGTGGTTAAATGTAAACATGAAAAGTGGTACTATGAATGTGGTATTTGTGGCAATTTCCCTTTATTCATTGCCTAGGTTCAGTTCTCCATCTTTAAAATGTAACTATACTTTCGTAATTTTTTCGAATAATTTGATATTTGGTGATTTGTAAAATATTAGAAAAAAACTAAAATGATGATAAGTAAAAAGTTTCATATATGGATATAGCCCATAAAATTTTGAAAGTTTATGAACAAATATCAATATTTTGCAAAATAATTAAAATATTTTTTGTAACTTTGAAGTAATTTATAATTTTTATGTGTAAATTATAAATTGAAAATTATAAGTAGTATTAAATACAGAAATTCGTACTGTTTTATATTTATTATTATAAGTATATTTTGTTATACACATATAGAAGAAAAATATAAACCAAAAAGTATTAAGCCTTAATTAATTTTAGTGGTATAATAAGTTTTGTAAAGTTTTTATATTTTTATTTATTTAGTTTGATAAAAATTATATAGAAAATGTAAATAAAAATTAAAAATTTAACAAAGCAAATTTAGGAAAAAATGAATAAAACATTAGAATATTAGTGATTATAAATATTTTAGTTCATCAAAAGTATCATGGTCTATGTTATTTAAAATTTTTTGTAAGAGTATTCAAAAAAGATTTGATATAAGGAAAATATTATCTTACTGTTAAAAATATATTTTATTTTGTTTAAAATGATATTTTAAAGCGATGATTATTTCTTTTTAATATCAATATTTTTTTGTAAACTTTCCTTTTTATGGAAGCATATTACATATATAATATTTTCATGCTCATATATTTATAAAATATGTTTTCCTAAAATATGTTTTTCCTTTTGTAAGTATGTTTTTCTTTTATTTATTTTATAAATATTTCTTTTTATTATATATCATATATGTTATTTTGAAATATATGATAGGAAATTAAAACTAAAACCCTAATTTACATAAATTAAAAACCTTTAAAAATAATGGTAATTACATATTATATTTTTAATTCATTAAAGACACATCTGTAAATAATTATTGTAAGAACTAATGTGAGCGCGACAAGTAGGAAACTGACTTTCCAAATAATTTTTTATTTTTTTTAAATTTATATTTTAAAGCGATGATTATTTCTTTTTAATATAAATATTTTTTTGTAAGCTTTCCTTTTTATGTAAACATATTACATATATAATATTTTCATGCTCATGTATTTATAAAATATGTTTTTCCTTTTGTAAATATGTTTTTCTTTTATTTATTTTATAAATATTTCATTTTTACTATATATGTTATTTTGAAAATATAAGAAAGGAAATTAAAATTAAAACCCTAATTGACATAAATTTAAAAACTTTTGAAATAATGGTAATTAGATATTATATTTTCAATTCATTAAGGACGCCTCTGTAAAAAATTATTGTTGTGAGCGCGACAAGGAGATAACTGACTTTCCAAATAATATTATAAAGATGAATTGAATTTTTTATAAGTTTCAGCAATTTTCAGCATGAGTTTTGTTTATTTTCCATCCAAAGTTATCTAACAATGTTTTATGTATCTCCAGCTTTCTTCTGCGTAACTTTATTATACCGTATAGATAGATAGCATTGTCATACAAACTTTTGACTGCTATGTGGAGATGTGGTAGCTCCACATCAGTATTGTTTTTATGAAAATATTCTTGTATTCCATGGATAATTCTTGGTGCAGGCAAAACGGAAGAGGAGCTCTCAACCAGATTAGCCAAGAATTTAAAGGATCTTATCATTAAAGAGGTACCAGAAACTGTGAGTAATCTAAGGAAATTACAATCTTCATGCAGTAACGATGATGTTGGCATCTCAATCTAACGCAAATGGTATTTTTACCAGATTGGTGCTTTTATCGCTAAATCAGTAATGGGTGCTGGTGGTGTGATACATCCGCCTGCTACATACTTTGAAAAGGTCATTTTCAGAACTTTTGTTGGCAGTAAATACCAATTGCAATGATTAATATGTTTCATTGTTAGGAGATTGTGGATGTGATGTGTTCTTTTTTCTCATTTCTGTACTGCAGATTCAAGCTGTTGTTAAGAAGTATGACATCTTGTTCATTGCTGATGAGGTATATGCGCTATCTTATTGAACCATGTGTACTATAAGATATCATTATCCGTTTTCTTTATGTTTGGTCTATAAGGTGATTTGTTCATTTGGAAGGCTCGGGACAATGTTTGCTGTGACAAATACAACATCAAGCCAGATCTTGTGTCCTTAGCCAAGGTGAGAGTTTGTCAGATGATTTGTACATTTTTAACCACTGTTGAAAAACTTTTCCAAACTATTGGTAAATGATTTTTAATAAATGCAGGCACTGTCTTCAGCATATCTGCTGATTGGAGCCATCCTTATGAGTCAAGAAGTAGGATATGTCATTTTCTCAAAGCAACAAGCTAGGTATGTATTAGTTATGCTTAACGTAGTAATATTTCAATGTCCTGATCTTATGAAACTATTTATGATTTTGGTATTTAAGGTGCTTTCTCACATGAATTTACCTACTCTGGTCATCCTGTTTCATGTGCTGAGATATGCAAATGAGCCAGTTTAAATTAAATGAGCCAGTTTAAATTGCTCATGAATTTAAAGATATGCAAGTACGTTCGTTGCTTTGTTCCTTTACGCAAATGAGCCAATTTAAATTGCTTGTTTATGTTTTTCGTGTCTCTATGCTTGTCTTCACTTTTTTACGCACATATTCATATGACAGGGAGAGGAACATACCAGAACATGCCCCAGAGTTGCCCCAAGGTTTCAAGATGGTCTTAAAGCTTTTGCCAAGAGTAGTCCTATTATTGGAGAGGTATAATCTCTCTTTGGTTAGATACTCACTACCTTTCTGTTGAAGTCTTTGATTGAACATTTTGAGATGGTTTTCAGATAATAGGAACATATTTGATTCTTGGGATTAGTTTACACTTTACACACAACAAATCTCAACTGAAGAGATCAATGATGTAAGTTATATACAATTCTTGAGACATTAATCTGCGCTATATCTTGTTTTTCTTTTCTTTTCCCACATTGTTTTTATTTTTAAATCATCTTCGCAGTTGATTGATATCTATGGGAAACCATTAAAAGGTACGGAAGAGAGGGTAAAAGAGCTCAAGGCTCAGTAAAAGAAGTGAGAGACAAGAGTTGTAATGCTGTCCACGAAATAGTGGTTTCAAATATTCTGACATGACTTTCTTCTTGAATTGTTTGACATTTTCTTTGAACAATTCACGAATTCGGTTTATATGCATAATAAAGCATCCATGCAACATAATAAATCATCTCTTTTCAACCATCTCACCACATGACAATCTATGCAAAATGGTCTGAACGATAGAAACCATGTAGTTTCTAATAAGCAAGTCTAAATTACTGCATTAGATATAAGGAATAAAGAACAATGGCCAAAACGATATGATCAAAACCATCTAACCAAACCAAAGATGGTGTGATATATGGTTGTTGATATATAAAAATAAAGGATGTTTTGAGTTATGTGATAGGGAAGAAACTTTGGCTGACATTGAAGTTTAGTTAATACCAGGAAACGTTCTTCTTATTATATGATTTTTTCGACTCTGAGATTTAGGAGGTTATAGACGATTTACCAAAATTTTAGCTAATTTTTTTTTAATTTAAATTTGGAGGTCTAAATTTTTTTTGAGAGTTATATCTATATAATTTTCTTCAATTTATTTATTATTTTTTTTTTGGGGGGGGGTGGGGTTAAAAGCGACTAGAGCTTGATCTGCGCACCAGCGCATAATTAGCTTTTACCTTTTATAAATGGTTAATGATATTTTTAGGTTATTTAGATATTTTTAGATTCTTACGAACCTACTCGGACCCGGAAGAGTCTGACTCGAATCATGTCTAAAAATTTATGCTACTTGAACGGACTTTAATTTTAAAATCCAAAAAAACGCAATACCAAAAAACTCAATTTGTATCCGAACGTGTACCTGAATGCCCATGTCTAACTTATTATGTAAATAAAAAAAATTATTTGTTAACTGGTTTGAATTCTTTTCACTAATAGAACAATTTCTTTCAAACATATAAAATTATTATGGTTAACACATAAAATAAATGATGTCAAATTATTATGGTAAATATAATTAATGAAGTAGTTTGAAAGAGTGAAAAAAATGTAAAAACATAATAAAAAGTTAAAATATGTAAGTTATGTTTTGTACCTCTGTAATAAATGATGTCAAATTATTTGAAAAATAAAATAAATGAAATGGTTAAAATTAATTTAAAATATGAATGCAGAAAATGTAAAAAATCACTTAAAATTAGGTGAGTAATGTTTTGCACTTCAGTTTTAATAGAATAGATTGAATTCTTGTCACTAATAGAACAATTTTATTCAAACATGTGAAATATTATGGTTAACACGTAAAATAAATATCAAATTATTATGGTAAATACAATTAATAAAGTAGTTTGGAAGAGTGAAAAAAGAATGTAAAAAATGTAGTAAAACACTTAAAATATGTAAGTTTTGTTTTGTATCTCTGTAATAAATGATGTCGAATTATTTTGAAAAAGATAAATGAATCGGTTAAAATTAGTTTTGAAGATGAATAAATATGTAAAAATTATTTAAAATTAGGTAAATAATGTTTTGTACTTCAGTTAATAGAAATATACCTGAGACCGGCACGGGATATAGACACTGTATATTCATCGTGCTGCATATTAAAGTAATCATCCTTAGTTGCTTTTCATACATAACTCCCAGATCAGTTCCCTTAACTTACATATTAACATCATAACGTGTCTAGATTCGTAATCAAACGACGCTGCTTAGTTGCTATAAGCATTATCACCGAAGTTGTACAACAATCGATAACAAGAATCATGAGCAAACACTTCTCTAAAAGAGAGATTGAGGCGGAAGCGAGAATACAATTGTGCCACATAAGAAGTACGTACAATGTGATATGTTCTAATCTTACAAACAAAACAATTAAGTAGCAATAAGCAACAGAGGGAGTAGAATTAGTAAATTAGTATTAAGGCAAAATGTCGACTTGATTGTATTAGTGAAGTGGACCAATAGC
>NW_026016980.1:0-35808 GCF_020379485.1 Brassica napus | reverse complement strand
TAAACCCGAAACCCTAAAACCCGAAAAACCCGAAACCCTAAACCCAGAAACCCGAAACCCGAAACCCGAAACCCGAAACCGAAACCCGAAAACCGCGGAACGAAACCCGAAAACCCGAAACCCGAAAACCCGAAACCCGAAACCCGAAACCCGAAACCCGAACCCGAAACCCGAAACCCGAACCCGAGAAACCTCGAAACCCGAAAACCCGAAACCCGAAACCCGAACCCCGAAAACCCGAAACCGAAACCGACCGAAACCCGAAACCGAAACCGAAAACCCGAAACCCGAAAACCCGAGAAACCCGAAACCCGAAACCCGAAACCCGAAACCCGAAACCCGGAAAACCCGAAACCCGAAACCCGAACCCGAAACCCGAAAACCCGAAACCCGAAACCCGAAACCCGAAACCCGAAAACCCGAAACCGAAAACCCGAAGCCCGGGAACCCGAAAAACCCGAAAACCCGAACCCGAAACCCGAAACCCGAAACCCGCCCCGAAACCCGAAACCCGAAACCCGAAAACCGAAATAACCCGGAAACCGCCGAACCCGAAACCCGTAAAACCTAAACCCGAAACCCGAAACCCGAAAACCCGAAACCGAAACCCGAAACCGAAACCCGAAACCCGGAACCGAAACCCGAACCCGAAACCCGAACCCGAAACCCGTAACCCCGAAACCCGAAACCCGAACCCCGAAACCGAAACCCGAAACCCGAAACCCGTAAACCCGAAACCCGAAACCCGAAAACCCGAAACCCGAAAACCGAAACCCGAAACCCGAAAACCCGAAACCCGAAACCCGAAACCCGAAACCCGAAACCCGAAACCCGAACCCGAAACCCGAAACCCGAAACCGAAACCCGAAACCCGAAAACCCGAAACCCGAAACCCGAAACCCGAAACCCGAAACCCGAAACCCGAAACCCGAAACCCGAAACCCGAAACCCGAAACCCGAAACCCGAAACCCCGAAACCCGAAAGCCCGAACCCGAAACCCGAAACCCGAAACCGAAACCCGAACCCGAAAACCCGAAACCCGAAACCCGAAACCCGAACCCGAAACCCGAAACCCGAACCCGAAACCCGAAACCCGAAACCCGAAACCCGAAACCCGAAACCCGAAACCCAAACCCCGAAACCCGAAACCCGAAACCCGAAAACCCGAAACCCGAAACCCGAAACCGAAACCCGGAAACCCGAAAACCCGAAACCCGAAACCCCGAAACCCGAAACCCGAAACCCGAAACCCGAAACCCGAAACCCGAAACCGGGGGAGGCGCAAAGACCCGAGGCGCAAAGACCCCGGGAAGCGCAAAGACCCGAAAACCGAAAACCCGAAACCCGAAACCCGGGGAGGCGCAAAGACCCCGAGCGCAAAGACCCCGGGAAGCGCAAGACCCCGAAACCCGAAACCCGAAACCCGGGGAGGCGCAAAGACCCCGAGCGCAAAGACCCCGGGAAGCGCAAAGACCCCGAAACCCGAAACCCGAAACCCGAAACCCGGGGAGGCGCAAAGACCCCGAGGCGCAAAGACCCCGGGAAGCGCAAAGACCCCGAGGCGCAAAGACCCCGAGGCGCAAAGACCCGGGAAGCGCAAAGAGGCCGAGGCGCAAAGACCCCGAGGCGCAAAGACGCCGGGAGGCGCAAAGACCCCGGAAGCGCAAAGACCCCGAGGCGCAAAGACCCAGAGGCGCAAAAGACCCCGGGAAGCGCAAAGACCCCGAGGCGCAAAGACCCCGATGGACAAAGACCCGGGAGGCGCAAAGACCCCGAGGCGCAAAGACGCAGAGGCTCAAAAGACGCCGGGAATCGCAAAGACCCCGGGCGCAAATACCCATAGTCTCAAAATACTCCGGGCATCTCAAAGACTCAGAGGCGCAAATACCCCTAGGCTCAAATACTCCTTTAATCTCAAATACTCATATTCTCAGAACCCCTTTAATCTCAAATACTCCTATTCTCAAATACCCATTTAATCTCAAATATTCATATTCTCAAATACCCATTAATCTCAAATACCCTTAATCTCAAATACTCATTAATCAAAAATACCACTAATCTCAAATACCCTTTAATTTAAAATACCCTTAATCTCAAATACCATTTAATCCCATATATCCTTTAATCTCAAATAACTCTTAATCCCAAATACCCCTAATCTCAAATATCCATTAATCGCAAATAACTCTAACCTCGTATATCCTTATTCTCAAATACCTTTTAATCACATATACCCTCTAAACACAAATACATTTTAATCCCACATCCTCTTAATCTTAAATACCCATTAATTTCATATACCCCTTAATTCTATATACCCTTAATGGCTTAATCTCAATACATGTTTAACTTGAAACTTTGTTTAAATTAGTTTCAAAGTTAAGTTTTCATCGTAAAAACTTTGAAAAGGGATTAATAAAAAGAAAACTGTTTTTATTTTGAAAAAGCTCTGTGTTGACAAAAAGTGTTTGAACTTGGAAACATCGCTGTACCGGAACTTGTTTTGCGAGAGAGAATACAAAACTTGAAAATCACCAAAACCAAAATAAAAACTCAAAAAGAGAAAAAAAAAAAAAAAAAGGGTTCAAAAGCGTTACCACAAACGGAGGTTGAACAGCTTTTATCATCTCTCCACCGGCGTATGGGATTGATGAGTCGAATCCACTGCATTCGCGGCCATAACCTAAATCCTCAGTCCATACAAAACCGCAACAAAACTATCCCGACTCTAACAGCTCCGAAGCCATGTTACAGAGAATCAACAAAACTCGTGTGACCTAATTTCGCCATGTCCAAGAACACCAATTGCCGTCAGCGATAAGAAACCTCAACACACACAAAAAAGTTCGTTACTTTCTTATGATTATCTAATCTGATGGAAGCATCTATTTATATATTCAAAAAAAAAAAGTACTACCGTTACAGCAATAGCTTCCGAGTCAAGCAAAGCGTGTCAACTCACCGGACACGAAACGATGTTACAGAGAATCAAGAAAACCCTTCTAACCTACTTCGCCATATTCAGAAGCATCTGAACAGCGAAAAAGATGATACAGAGCAAGATCCGAGTCAACTCAATCCGACTCGAGATCCACCACCAGTGTGCCACGGACTCTCATCGGAGGGCTGTTGCTTGTCGAGATTGGACCTGAAGCATCGAGACAGGGCTTTGGTGGTCTCGTTTAACGAAGAAGAAGGAGCGATGAACTTGTTGGAAGAATAACACAGGGAACCGCTTAAGGTTTGATCCTCAGTTCGCTCGTGTCCTAAGATGATGAGGATCGGAAGGGGATGATTTAAAGAGTTCGTATAATTATTCATCTGATGGGAGCGTTAATATATATAGATTTTGAATTTCAAATGAAACAAAAATATTACCGTTATTCACTCAAGTCGGTTAAAAAAAAGTAACTTGTGCATCAAGCAAGTAACTTTTGTGGGCTGGCCTCTCTGTTTCTGATGTGGCCCAAGGTGATGACGTGTCACCTAACTAGACGCGGTGGCTAATCAAATATCACCGAACCATGTCTGTAAACTTCTCTCCAATCTCACACCATCGTGGACGATTTTTTCTCAAATTGGGTAGCTCAATTACGATGATCTAGTTTTGATTTGATTGATTTTGACTTTGTTTTGGGGATTATAGACCAGTCGTGCCACGGAGAAAGGTTACTGGGGAGATTCGTAATGGTTCGAGGGCCGTAACTATTCAAATTAAGTAGTTGTTACACTGACATTTGTTTATGTCTTTCTGGTGCTATTTATGAGTGGAATTGGTAGTTTTTTTCTTTTACGTGAACAATAATAATGTGTATAGAGGCTTCGATTATTTCTAATAAAAGGCAATAACGCATGTAATGAAGCCGTCCACACACACGAACGCCACGCTTAAAAAAATGCCAAAGGGTCAACGAACGTTAAACTTAAACTAAATGAAAGGCTATTCCTTGCTCTTGAGGAAGATTTTGTTTTTTTTGTTTTTGTCTTTTCATTGAGACAGATGGGTGCTTCTGTTTCGGTTCCCGAGAGATCCGTCCATGAATTCACCGTCAAGGTAAGAGAAACTTCTGTGTTTCGCTTGAATCGTATCTATGGTTTTTATTTAATTATTGTTTCATGGGGAATCACAGGATAGCTCCGGCAAGGACGTCAATTTGAGCATATACCAAGGGAAAGTCCTTCTCCTTGTCAATGTCGCTTCCAAATGGTTTGTCTCGTTTTTTTTTTCCTTACAAATTTACGTTTTCTTTCTTTAATTCATTACTGATTGATTGTTTATCATTTGGATTGTGCAAACAGCGGGTTCACCGAATCCAATTATACCCAGCTCACCGAACTTTACCGGAAATACAAGGACCAAGGTCTTTTTTATTAACTTAGTTTAGGGCTTTTTGTTAGCAGTTGCAATCATATTCATGCATTTATATTTTTGTATATAATATTATTTCCATTGATTATGTATTTCAGGGTTTGAGATCTTGGCATTCCCTTGTAACCAGTTTCTTTACCAGGAGCCCGGCACGAGTCAAGACGCTCATGATTTTGCTTGTACACGGTTTCAGGCCGAATACCCTGTTTTCCAAAAGGTAGGTCTTCTCTTTCTGTCTTGTTTCTAGTGGCTACATGACGCTTGGAATTTATACCTAATTACATAGCTCCTCAACTTATATCCATCTCATTATGTTAGGTAGGTAGCTATATATGACTTGTTTGTGGTATTTTTGTAACAAGTGTAACCAGAAATCCATATGTGCTTCAACAGTTACCATCTGCACCTGATTTTTTTTTATTGTTAGTAATATATATATATATGACCAAGTGTGTGTTATTATGAGATTAGGTACGGGTAAACGGCCAAAACGCGGCACCACTCTACAAGTTCCTTAAGGCAAGTAAACCCACTTTTTTGGGGTCAAGAATTAAGTGGAACTTCACCAAATTCTTGGTCAGCAAAGATGGCATAGTGATTGATCGTTATGGCACGATGGTTACACCTCTGTCCATCGAGGTATGCATTCTTTACGTATCAAAATAAATTGTCTTATGCTATAAATTGTAATTGTCGTGACTTGTGCCCCGGTTTCATGTGTTTGTGTGTAACAAACAGAAAGACATCAAGAAAGCTCTGGAAAAGGCTTGAAACAGCAGACGGGATTGCCTTTTATATCAAGGCACCAAATAAAAATATCAGTTCATTTTGTAACTAATGAAAATCCTAGCTTTTATGTTGTTAATCCAATTTTCCTTTCTTATACAGACAAGTTTTTCAGTTTGGTGTATATAGAAAAAGAATCTCTCCCAGTAGGTGGTTGTTTTCATTTTTTTTTTTGAAAAGTATTCTTTAATTTCCGAAGTTGTTATGGATATATACAGTCATTGATACTTGGATAGCTAAGACAATATCTTAACACGAAAAAAGAGAGCTGAATCTTGCGAATAATCCAACCCCGACTAGTTGGATGGATAATCGTTATTTGGCATTTAAAATAGAAACATACGCGTGTTGATTTGGTCGGAGCCAGACAACGGTTTATATTTACCGAACAAAAAGACAAAGAAGCTTATCATTTGAGATGAAATAGTAAGTAAATCATATCTGTAACGATGAATCCAAAAGGAAAGTACCTGACAACACATACACAAGGGTAACAATTTGAATATGGAGACGCGCGGTATAGCTCACAAATTCAACAAGGTGAGAAGAGTGAAGAGAAAGAAAAGCAAGGGAAGAAAAGGAGAGGTAGAATATTGAGCGAGGCTAGTGGGTTGCAAGGGCTGAACCACCGGTCGAATTCCTGGTGTGGCTGTGGGGCCCATCGGTCCATCCAAGGGAGCATCCGGTGCCAGCCCAGGAGCTGTCGCCGCCGCCTTAGATGCTAATCACAGTTGTCCAAAATCAAACTTAAACTCTTAACCTTGACTCAAAATGCATAAAAAAAACGTGATCGTGGTTAATTAATTACTCACATCCGGGGCTAAAAGCAGACATAGGCGGTGGTGGGGCCAGCAAAAATGGCACTGGACCTGCCCAATACATTAGTTAAATGAATAATGGCTGAAATCAACTGAATCATAAATGTACAATTCAATAGTAATGAGCGTTTTTCATAATAATTAAACAAAACCTGGCGCTGGCAGAGGTGTTCCCGCCGCTGCAAATTAAGCAAAATGAGCCATTAATCATTGGGGTTAATAGTGATAAGTTAATAAATAAATAGAGCGAAGCTAAAACCTTGACACTGAACAGGTACACCGGTCATTTTGCAGGCACGAGGGAGAGCAAGCGAGAGAGTCCGATTGATGAAGCCAGTAGGCAGCGGGACATTAGCAGTGAGAATGAGGCAAGCACAGTTCATGCCGGTGCTGGTCAACGACTTTAAGGAGTCGCAGCAGCCGGCGGTGGGAGTGACGGAGCCGCCGCTGCTCCCGGTTATGAAGTTGAGACATGGAGTGAAGGTAGAGATCATGGAGGAGGTGCATGGCGTGCTAATTATCTGCTGACCTTTCCCTCCCAATATTAAGCTTGACATTATCACTATTATCAATGTTATGCCTTCCATTTTTGGCTTGGTTAATTCTCAGGTGAATATGGCTCATAATCCTATATATATATACAAATTTAAGTGGGTGCATTGGAGTTCAACAACTTCCAGCTAATCTATAATCATCTCTCTCAATCTCTTTATCAACACACAATTTTCTCTTCTTTTTTTCTTTGAAACACGCACAATTTCCTTAAAACCAAATATTATTAATTAATTAACCAAGAGCTAGTAGGTGAGTTTGGTATGCTCCTATTAATTTTGTTATTAGCTCCCGATCATAAAATTGGTTCTTAGGTATATCTAGAACATATTGGTTATGAAAAAACCATAAACAATGTAAAGTAGGTCATCCGACAATACCAGTCTCCTTGACGTTTTCACCATTTCGTCCTATAATTAAACCAAAGCGAAGAGCAATAATAACACAAACTATGGGGTATACAAGTATCTACGCGATCACATTTGTAGCCCTCGTGGGGGCTCTACTGGGCGTATCAAAAGCACAGCCGAGCGGGTCATGCGTGAGCACACTAACCACCCTTTCTCCGTGCCTAGGCTATATCACCGGAAACTCAACCACTCCCTCACAGACTTGCTGCTCTCAGCTCGACTCTGTCATCAAATCTTCGCCGCAGTGCATCTGCTCTGCCGTCAACAGTCCGATCCCTAACATCGGCCTTAACATTAATCGCACACAGGCCTTGCAGCTCCCAAAGGCCTGCAACATTCAGGCGCCTCCTCTCTCACAATGCAATGGTAGCCTAAGTATTAAACCCTTATATATATGTATATACATATCTATATTACGTGTTAAGATATAGTGTCACTAACAACAAAGTTTTTTAATGAATTAGTGGCCACTGGGCCGACAACACCTCTTGGCGCACTTTCACCGGTGGAGTCACCGGCGGACAAGAACCCTGGCGTGGCACTAACCCCAACCTCATCACCAGGTGCTCGTTCAGGTACAAACTTCTTTAATAACCAAAACAAAGCAACGCTAGATGGATTATATATATTCTCTCTTAACGGGACTTACTGATCCACGTGCAGGAGTCGTAGTCGGAGCCAGAGGTGGTTCCAAGACTATTCCTTCCACTGGAGCTGGCTCATCCTCTGGGAGCGTCGACCGTGTGCCACCACGTTTGTTCATGTATGCTATATTTGTAGTTTGGACCTACTCTCTTCTTTATCAGTTCTGAGAGTTATGTATTTGAGAATTTGATTTTCACGTTTACTATTTTATTCGGTTGCATGGTGTACCAGATTTATATGTGAGTTTTACTACTTCAAAGAAGAAAATGATTTATCTGACCTTGTCGTTTGTGCTAATGAGACTGAAATCAAAAGCGATTCGCTGATGATGGGAAGATGAAACGTAAGAGGAGGCAGCAATGTTTCTTTATATTGCGACATCTCACCACTAAATATAAAAATAACAACCTAAATTACTCTTTGGAACTTATAAACCCACTAGAATTAGGTCTTAGGACTTAGCCTTAGTCGGGTCCTTCTTGTAGGCCTAACATTTAGGGCCTTGCCTCATTTGTTGGACGGCTTTGATAAGCACCGGAGGTTCTGCTGTGCCGGAGACAAGAAAATCAAACCCTTGGCCGGGACTATGGACTCATGTTGGTTCATCCCACCTCAAATTATTAGGTCCATAACTGGAAACAAAACAGTACCTTTTACTTGTTGCAGACGTTTCTTCACTCTGCAAGCAAAGTCTTGGAGATCCATTTCCAGTATGGAAATCTGCAGATACGAACATCATCTCTTGATGGTTTGTGTCCAAATTAAACCCAAAACATTTATGTATCTTCCTTTACAGGAAAGTCCACATCCTCCATTATTGCTTTGATTTTACAGGTTACTTGTTGAGTTGTGATTACCAAGATACAAGTTTGTAATCTTCACTATGATTGAAATAAAAAGATAAGAAATAACTCACATTTGATTGGTTTCTGTTTCTGCAAGGTGCCATATCAATAAACTATGGAAACCCTAGATATCATCTACTCTATATATCATTGGCTTTCTTCTCCGTTGGAGTTCTTAAGGTGCTTTTTCAATGGCAAACACAACTCAACCTGCCAGAGTACTCTCTCGAACCAGGTTATTGCATCTACTTTCCTTTAAGAGTTTGCTGACGAGTATTTCCGTGTGATAAACGCAGAGTTGCGTTCTGAGAGTTGGAATCAAGTGCTGCAAAGGTTGCCAGACAAATGCAAAGAGAAAGTTACTCAGTGTTTCTGGTGATGATCTTGTTAAAGCCATTGAAAATATGCTCTCTTTTTGTTTTATTTGAAGCTAATATATTGTTTTGGTATGGAAACAGGGGTGAGTGCAGTTGAGTATAACGCAGAACAAGGGCTCCTAAGAGTCTCAGGTGACCCCAACCCAGCTAAGCTGCTTCGCAAGCTTGCCAAATGGGACAAAAACGCAGAGCTTGTCTCTCTTCCTGGTGAAGTCTCTGCCCCCGCTCCTAGAACCCCTCAACTTTACCAGACCAAGAGGATGGGGAAGAGGACAACAAAGTGTTTTCTTCTGAGGTGTTTCGGGACTAAGGAAAAGGTTGAGCCTTATGGAGTAGCAGGGGATGAAAACGGCAGCGCAACGCCCTTCATCAACACTGTTGCGCCTCCAATGGTGTATCCTCCTCCTCAACCAACGCCTGGCTTCGCGACACCCATACCATACCCTCCTCCCTGTTTTGGGGCAAACCAACCACCATACACATACACTTCTGGTGGTATGTACCAGTCACCTCCACCAACTTTCCAGTTAAGAAAGACGCAGTTTCCACAGATGGTCAACTACCCGCACCACTGAGCTAGAAAAAACAGACGCATGCCTGCTTCTTTTCTCTTGAATGAATCCACACAAGCAATTCAAAAGCATCCAGAATATTTGTCTAGGCGATTGCCATGCCTACAGCTTATTTTTGGTTATGAATATGCCTAATAAGAGAATCATATTGAACAACAGCAACAACAAATTTTTTTTTTGGTCAAAGACAGTATAAAGTTAATAAATAATAAAATCCAAAGATAAAATATATCCATTTCCTATTGGAAACATGTGATTAATATAGAGTTTGTGTCTGTTTGCTAAATTGATGAATATTAGCTGAACTAGTGGAATATTTTATTAAAACCATTGAAAACAATTCGTGCTAATCGCAGCATATCCGTGAATCCAAAAAAGTTAGCAAAAGCTGATGGAGAGTGACCTAATTAGTTTTGAGAATCTTCTGTATATTAATCTTTAGCGCGCGTACATGGAAGAGATTACACGGTTCCTATATACTATGATCTCTTGCTGAGTGCTGATTCTCGTTTTATACCCTAAAATTATACAAAAAAAAACAAAAACAAAACAAAACAAATGCAGAAGAAAGAAAGAAAACAGGAATCAGAATGCGATCCCTTTGGAACATCACTCTTCCTTTTTACTTGAAAAAAAGCTTGTTAAAGTTTCCACCATTCCTCTTTTCAACAATGAGAATCTCCCAACCCAAGAAATTTCTCCTTTGTTTTCTTCTCTCTTTGCATGGTGTTCCCTTTTGAAACACGTTATACTGATATATCAACAAAGCTACCTTCTTTTTTTAATCACGAATTTTTGGATTATAAAAACCTCGTTAATCTTCTCTGCACAGATCACTCTCTAATTAGCTCCTTTACTTCCTAAGCTCTTAGCATAATTAATTGATATCGATGGCAAAGAACTCAGAGAGGTGTGCTGGCATAAGGTGATACTTTTCTCTGGTATCCGGAGCCTGGCCGTGGTAGTGGGAACTTCTCTACTAGCGCGACTTGGAGAGCCCTTTATCACAATTCTTTAGAGGTGTGCTGGCATAAGGTGGTGTGGTTCGCAGGTCGAGTACCTAAACATGCCTTTATTACATGGATTGCAGCTAGAGACAGAATGGTTACAAGAGATAAACTAATTCGGTGGGGATTGAGAGTTCCAGCGAACTGTGTCCTATGCCCCTCTCATGAGGAATCTCGAAATCACCTGTTTTTTTATTGTACCTTCAGCAATCAGGTTTGGACGTTTTTCACTTCTCGCTTACACCTCTCACCCCCACAGGGGTTCGAGGCAATTCTGAGATGGCTTAATGCTCCCTCTAGAGATCCTAGTATTACGTTGATCGTGAGACTTATCTTCCAAGCCGTCTTATACTTGGTCTGGAAAGAGAGAAATAGTAGAGTTCATGGAGGTGTGGAGAAACCTCATAGTGCGATTGTAGCTGAAGTCCAGCAGATCATCAGGTTCAGACTAGATCCTTTGGCTCGTCGACAGGTACTAGCGTCAGGGCAGTCGTCAGTGCTTGCAGTTTGGTTCTCCTTCTTCGATGGGTGAGGCTGGTTTTGTTACTCGAGGAGTGACTTGGTGGTAAGTTTGTTGGGTGGCTGTAGAGCTGCTCTTTTTTCTTAGCTTTATGTTCGGTTTCTTTGTAATAAGTTTTTTAATTAATAAATGGAAATTTAAAGTAAAAAAAAAAAAAAGAACTCAGAGAGTAGCAGCAAGAACCAGGAGACGAAGAAAGAAAGCAGAGTGTGTGAGAAGATTTTCAGAGCAATGACGAGTCCTGTTCGAACTGTTCGCCGCCTTTCCACCAAACCTTCACCGAAGCACAACCAAGCGGAGCCTGTCCGCGTCAAGTTCTCTGAGACGTCGACTCAGGCAGCCAAACCCATTTCAAAGATGGAGCCGCTGATCACTCGAGTGGAGACGAAGCTGAAAACGGACGAGAGGTTCACTGATTATATAAAGAAAGCCAAACTGAAGATCAGGGCAGTGACGAATCCGGGTGACATGATGAGGAACGATGCGTCGAAGACAAGTGAAGCAGAGGCACGTGATCATCGTCGTCAGTGCCATGTCCCTACCGCTAGTGTCTCGAGAGAGGGTAGCAGTGGAAGGTCATCAGATCATTTCTCCGAGTACATAAGGAAGGCGAAGATGAAGCTCAGATCTTCCACCGTCGCTCGTGCGAACCCAACTTACAAGGATTGATGAATTCCCACTAAATTATTATATGAATAATCCAGCTTACGGTTATGCTCTGATGACAAACTATATGAATTATCGATAACTATTTTTAAATATTACTAAACTAAGTTTTTCTAAGAAAAGAATATTAATCTCGGGCACCTGTTAAATTCTAGTTTTAATTTTTTTGCTTGCTGTTACACACATACATACAGATAAAACGGCAGAGAGCTTCCACTGGCTCAATTTTTCCCATCCCAAAGCAAACCCGATGGCCTTCATATACTACTACTACACGTACCTTTTTAAACACAAGAAGAAAGAAAACCCTTTTCGACAGCATCAGCTCCTCCGGTCATTTGCCAAGGGCTGTTTAGATTTGTGGTGGCTGGGCTAGGGATATTGCGTGAGAAAGAGATGAAAGAGTAAGAGGAATCAGAGAGAAAGAGCGATCACACTAGAGGTTACATGACATGGGGAAGAATCTTAGCCTAGAAGCAAACATATTACCCAATTCTATTTTTATTTTTCTTTCAATTTACCAGCTTCATCACTCTTGATAAGAAAATGTATATATGTACTGGCACTTGTATATTTCAGAAGAAGAAGAAAAAAAGTTCATCTCAGAAGTCTATGATTTCATTGTAGAGCAATGTTCACATTCGTCACGTCACGTACCTTTGAGTATTCGATATGCTGAACATAGAAGCTGAATGGAGAATCATTCATTCATTCCAAGGAAGAGAAGACAGGGAATCTTCAGAAGTCTCTAATCCCATTCCCATCCTCTACTCGGTTCTTTCCAGCCATCCAAGCTGTAATAAGAGAGAGGCACAAACCAAAAATAAGTGAAGAAAACCACAATTACAATTGCGAAAGAAGGTAAGTGTATGGGCTGAGCAGAGCAGAGCAGAGCAGAGCAGAGAAGAGGAGAAAAGATTTCCAGAAGAAGGGTATAGCAACGTTGAGTGATGAGAAAAAGAGCCTCGCCTCTTGAGAAGGAATAGTGAACATCCAAATGGACCACATAACATAGCCATAGGTCAGGGGTTCGTTGGAGGTTGAAAGAGAGGACCCCAAAAATTTGTTAAGGGTAGTTCCGGGGGAGGCCCTAGGGGCAAAGGTTGGTTACTTGCTGCAGTCTTGTTAACAACCTGCTTGAATTGAATTTGAATTTGAATTTGAATTTGAATCTGACAACAAGTCATTAGCTTGGTATGTTGTAATCCCTTTTGCTTTCGAATCATTTTACAAGCACCAATCAATAGTTACAAGTAACAGTGTTGGTTAACAAGCTCTCTGCATCTACTCTCATGGCAAAAATGGCTTACCGAGTGCAGAAGACGACGAGGAGGAAGGAAAAGGAGAATCCGGTTCCTCCTACACTCGACCGAATCTAGAACGGCAACTGAGATTGGAGGGTGGGCGGAAGAGGAATCGTCGAGAGAGATTAAGCACCACCTCATCCTCATCCTCTCCTCTCTCACAGATAAAACTGATTGGATTGAATGACTCGAGAGAGACCGATGAGTTCTGTATTAAACCGGTACAATACTAACCGGATTTCGGTACGCACATCAATAATTTCTTTTTAAATTCCATCAAATCTGCTTTTTTTTTTTTGGGTACAGTTGTGTGTCGGTTCTAGATTGGTTTAGCGAATTCAAAGGAATCATTATGTCTTTTGATTCCTCGATCGATTTCCATTTTCCAATCCCCAAATCCCCCAGCAGAGCAGCTACCTTTTTGCCTGATTTCTTCTCCTCCTCCTCGGCGTGCGGGGGGGAACGTAAACTTGGTTGGAATCGATGGGAATTGGGACATGGTGATCTGCTTGCTTCTCTTCTCATGGCGAGTTTTCTCCTCGGCTTCTTCTTGCCTTCCCTTCTTCTCGCAGGTACCCTTCCTTTGAAACCTATTAATTTCTTTTTAAGTCTATGCTGCTGCCTCCATAGTCCATACCATACCTTGAGTTTGGAACATTGATTCTTCTTCTAATAATACATACATACCTCTAGGCTCTCTAGCTGTAAGGTTCAAACCCACCTTTCCTTTTTTGTGTATTGTACAGTAGTAGTTAACAACATCTCTCAGCTCTCGTTTCTTGTGTGTCACAACAGCTTCACTTATTAACTGGAGTCTCATATCATTCTTTGATCTGATAGCTTTTCTCCTCCTTCACTATATTGCACCTGAAATTGGTAACACTATCTATCTTCTTTTTTCCTTTTCCTTTTTCTCTCATCTCATTATATGGCTTTATCAAATGTTTGCTTTCTTTTGTCAGGATACCGTTTTCAGAGGAGACATTGGCTATTATGGCCCATTTTCATCTTTTCCTTTGCCGTACTTGTTGCACAAGCTCTCTACCTTGTCCTTTGGGCTACTGTTGGTCAACACTGGGATACATCAGATTCTGCTTGGATGAGTGTTATTGGCTTTATCATGTATGAGTTCGTCTCCCTCTTTAATTCATCTTTATTCCCTTGACTTACTCTCTTATTTCTCAGACTAAAGTCCTGGAGAAACCCCACTGTTCTGTATTTCTTGGCTTTACAACTTTTAGCATCGCTAGTTGCTTTAGCTGACATATACAGTTCTAGATTCGGCTTCGTTCGATGGCGATGGTCTCGCTTTTCTGAACTTTTCGAGCATCTAGGTTTGTAATTAATATTACAACTTGTCCAAATACTTCTTTTTTCTCTCATTTTCTCTTCACCTGGTTAAGTAATATCTATTTTAAGAAGAACGTGCACTTCTATATGCTCTACCGTTTCTCTTTCTAGTTTGACACTGTATCATTCATTTATGACTCAGGAAGTCATCTTAGGGTTGCCTCCTGCTTGTTCTTACCAGCAGTTCAATTGGCACTGGGAATTTGCAATCCTTCATGGGTTTCTTTGCCATTTTTCGTTGGCAGCTGTGCTGGTCTTGTGGACTGGTCCTTGACAAGCAACGTTTCAGGACTTTTCAGGTCGATCAAATTATTGATGCTTATGCTTAGTTAGCGCTACCCAACCCTGCTTCTCTGAACTGCACTCGTTTTTTGTTGTTGTGTTTTATTGTATTGTTAAGGTGGTGGAGAGTTCTTTATATCTACGCAGGATTCAACATTGTCCTACTTTACCTCTATCAACTACCAATAAACTTCTCCGATATGATTCGATGGATAGCAAGCTTTATAGGTCTATTCAGACTCTCTGCGGAAACAGAAGGCACTGATATTTGTTCTGGTCTTTTCCTTTTGCTTTTTTACATCATGGTATGTTTTTTCCTTCTAGGATTGGTATTGCTTGCTCTCGCACAAGTTTCGAAACTGATAGTCACGTATGTTTTTCAATTAAAAAAACTTATTTTACCCAACCAGATAATTAATGAACTGTTTCTTAACAACTGTTTGTATGTGTACGAACACCAACAACTAGTATAGTTTTTTCTTATATTTAATTGACATACCTATCTTGATCTGTTAACGAGCTTCTACACTATTTTATCTGTATATCTGCAATACTTTGACATGCCTGTCTTACTGCAATTGCAGCTATCCTATATAAGGTCAGACCTCGAGGATATGGATTTTATCATGTCGCCGAGTGAAAATAACTTGGCAGAGCGTCTTCTTCCTGCAAAATATTCGTTTTTTATTCGAGAATCAAGGTATGCTGTATATTTTTTGTTCTGTCTCTTAATACTAAGAACTGTTGAGGTGTTTGACACAGCATTCCAGCGCAGAAAGGAAATTGTAATTTGTCTGTTTGTTACTTATATTCATGAGTTTTTGTCTTTATGACTGAAGCGAAAAAAAAAGAAAAGCTTGGTTGAATATGCTCACATGATTTAATTCGTTTTATGGTCGTAGATTGGTAGACACTCTCGTCTCTTCGGTTCGTAGAACTATAATACGTGGCTATGGGTTAATGAAAGACTCATGTAATTTTCTGGTATCTCTAGGATGTGTAAGGGGATTAGTTGAAAATTGAGAAGTTGGTATAAACAATTACTATATTTAGTGGGACAAATTTGATCTATATGAAATTTTCTCTGAAACGCTGAAACTCTTTGGTTATCGGACGGGGTGGCCACTGCAAAATCTGGAAACTTTTTATTTAAGAAATCAATATTGTATTACTCTATTACAGATTACAGCTAGTTCACACATTCTAATAAATGGTCTGTTGGATGGGCGTTGCAAGATCAGTCATGTGACTGTATAATAGTTACGCTGACTAATGTATAATTCCAAATTTTCAGGGCCGGTGTTAGGCACACCAATGTTTTACTGAGGGGAGCTGTGTTTAAGACCTTCAGTATCAATTTCTTCACATATGGTTTCCTGGTATATATTTGTCTTCTGGTATCAAAGTGTATGTGTAAGCTCAAGCAACGTATTGTGTCCAGAAACTCACACACCTTTTTTTGTTTCCATGATTGCCAGGTCTCTCTGTTTGCTCTTTCGTTCTGGAGTTTTCATTTTGCGAGCTTGTGTGCTTTTGGCCTCCTTGCATATGTTGGTTACATTATCTATGCCTTCCCATCGTTGTTCCGCTTGCACAGATTAAACGGCCTTCTGCTTGTATTTATACTCTTATGGGCTGTCAGTACGTACATATTCAATGTAGCATTTTCTTTTCTGAACACTAAGACTGGAAAGGTAATATATTATCTATGTGCAAATTTCAATTATTTTGAAAGAATACTAAGGTTGGAAGAGTTATATCTTCGCTATGTGCTGTAATACAGGACATGAAAATTTGGGAGATGGTGGGACTTTGGCATTACACTATACCTGGATTCTTTTTGCTTGCACAATTTGGTTTGGGAATGTTGGTTGCGTTGGGTAATCTTGTGAACAACTCTGTTTTTCTCTACCTGTCTGAAGAGAGCTCCAGATCTTCCAATGACAGATCTTATGCTGAAGGTAAGAGCCTCACATATGCTTCTGCAAAGTTATCTGGTGTCTTCCAAAGGTGTCTATCTCAATCATTTTTTTTCTGCATCATGTGACCTGAAAACATCCGACACATTTTAAGAGTTAGCTCTATCCAAGATATGTATTGTAGAAATTTTGACTATATCATTGAGAAGAGTGTTATTTTCTTTGGTAGGCTTCGTTTATTCCGGGGTTATTTTAGGTAGGAATTGCAAATTTCTGCTTTTTATTCAATTTGAGAACTGCTCTTAACGGCTGAAATTATACTCAATTACAGCTGATGAAGAAACAAAGGTGTTGGTTGTCGCAACCATTGCTTGGGGATTGCGGAAATGTTCACGGGCTATTATGCTCGCACTGATTTTCCTCATTGCCATGAAGCCTGGGTTTGTCCATGCAGTGTATGGTATGTTTGTTCCCCTCCTAAATTTTTTTTTACAAGGATTCATAAATATGGATGCTTTATGATGGACTTATCTTTCAGTGATATTCTTCCTGATGTATCTGCTGAGCCACAACATCAACAGAAAGATACGCAAGTCACTGATTCTTCTATGCGAAGTTCATTTTGCACTTCTCTACATTCTTGAGATCGACCTTGTGTCGAACTCCTTAAAGCGGCAAGGCTCTGTGAGCAGAGATATTCTGTTTCAGTTAGGTACGCTTCTCTTTCTGTATTTTTTAAATTATAGGCTATATTCACATATCATCAGTTTCTTTTCGACGATAGCTGCTAGGTCATCTTAGATGAAAGAGTAAGGAAGAGTTCTGACTGATAACTCTGTGTATGTACTATTGCAGGTCTCCTTAGGTCTGAAAGCTCTTGGGATTTCTTGGAGATAGCCTTGCTTGCTTGCTTCTGTGCTATCCATAATCATGGTTTTGAGGTGCTATTTTCCTTCTCAGCAATTGTACGACACACACCAAGCCCTCCAATTGGATTTAGCATATTGAAAGCTGGTCTCAACAAATCAGTTCTCTTGTCCGTCTACTCATCGCCATCTTCAAGTTATAGCCAAGATAATACTACTTATGGTATAAAACTTCCTACTTGTCTCTTTTGCTGTGAACATTTGATAAGGGTCATATTTGCTTCTTATTATTGTACCTCAACTACTGAACCTTGCTTCCATTGTCAGATCTTTTCTGGCGTTCTGCATTTACGGCATTTAATTTTCCTTGCCATACCATTTATCAGCCTTTTCTTTCCCGGTCCTCATGTTTTCTAGCACTGTGAATCATATCTTCTTGGTGCCGTTATTTTTACATGGTGGCTCTAGGGGTAGGTATCAACTTCAAGGAATAGTTGCCAATTTATTGACTTTCTTATCTTCTAAGTTTAGTTCTGGTGCCGTTATTTTTACATGGTAGCTCTAGGAGTAACTTTTTATTCTGTGAAATCTAAAAGTTGCACATTCTGTGACCTTTGACAAGAATCTTCTAGTTATTTGTGTTGTTCGTCATAACTGTTATGTGTCTACTCTCTCATTTATGCTTACGAATCACTGTGTTTTTCTTTACAGAGAGACACATTGCTTCATTTCTGAGTGCGATTGGGCAAAAGTTTCTGTCTATGTACCGATCATGTGGAACATACATTGCCTTCGTCACTATTCTCATAAGTGTATACCTGGTGAAACCCAATTATGTATCGTTTGGATACATTTTCCTTCTCTTGTTCTGGATTACTGGAAGACAAATGTTTGAGGAAACTAAGAGACGCTTGTGGTTCCCTTTGAAAGCATATGCGGTTTTAGTGTTTATGTTTATCTACTGCTTAAGTAGCTTTGTCAGCTTCCAGCTCTGGTTATCTGGATTTATTGATCTATACTTTTATTTAGGCTACAACTCTGAAGCACCATTGCTGGATAACGTATGGGAATCTCTTGCTGTGTTGATCGTGATGCAACTTTACAGCTATGAAAGGAGGCAGAATGGACATTACATTCCAGGTCAATCTAGTTTGGTTCATCCTGGAGTTTTTGGTTTTCTTGAGAGGTTTTTGGTATGGCATGGTCAGAAGATCTTGTTCGCGGCATTGTTTTATGCATCATTGTCTCCAATCAGTGTGTTTGGATTTGTATATCTCCTCGGCCTTGTCATCTGCACAACCTTCCCAAAGTCTTCTTCAGTACCATCCAAATCATTTTTGATCTATACTGGATTTCTCGTGTCTGCTGAGTATCTTTTCCAACTGTGGGGCATGCAAGCTCAGATGTTCCCTGGGCAAAAATATGCGGAGTTGTCTTTCTACTTGGGCCTTCGAGTATATGAACCTGGATTTTGGGGTATAGAATCAGGTCTACGAGGCAAAGTGCTGGTTGTCGCTGCCTGTACTCTGCAGTACAATGTATTTCGTTGGCTAGAAAGGACACCTGGTTTAACTATTATCAAAGGAAAATATGAAGAGCCTTGTCCCCTATTTGTCTCTGCAGAAGGCACAACTGCAAGTGTTTCCAGTTCTAATGGTGAAAACCCATCTTCCATAGATCATGCTTCTATATCAATTAAACAAGGCGAGGCTACTAGTAACTCATGGCCTTTCTTCTCTCCCCGTGATAATCAGGCAGCTGGTTTCTTGCATCCCAAGACTGAAGGCTCTGAAAGTGGCAGTAGTAAGAAATTTTCATTTGGTCATTTCTGGGGAAGCATCAAAGAGAGTCACAAGTGGAACAAGAGGCGGATTCTGGCATTGAAGAAGGAGAGGTTTGAGACGCAGAAGAATCTGTTAAATATTTACTTGAAGTTTTGGATTGAGAACATGTTTAACCTCTATGGCCTTGAGATAAACATGATAGCGCTGCTTGTTGCAAGTTTTGCTTTGCTGAATGCCATCTCCTTGGTATATATTGCGCTGCTTGCTGCGTGTGTCCTCTTGAGAAGACGCCTAATTCAGAAACTATGGCCTGTCGTTGTTTTTCTGTTTGCATCAATTCTCGCAATTGAATACGTTGCCACGTGGAATAACTTATTGCCTTTAGATCAGGATCCAAGTGAAACTAGCGTGCATTGCCATGATTGCTGGAGTATTGCAGCTGTCTACTTAAAATTTTGCCGGGACTGCTGGCTGGGTAAGACCCCTCAAACTTTCTGAAGCACTTACTGTTCTTTATGCATTAACTTTATTTTACATATCCAAGAAAATTCTATGGAGATTTTTTTTTTCTTTGCAGGAGTGAGAGTTGACGATCCCCGGACCCTTATTAGCTATTTCGTGGTGTTCATGCTTGCCTGTTTTAAACTTCGGGCTGATCAGATATCTAGTTTCTCAGAGTCATCGACATATCATCAGATGAAGTCTCAGAGAAAGAACTCATTTGTCTGGAGAGATCTCTCCTTCGAAACAAAGAGCATGTGGACCGTGCTTGATTACCTGAGGCTTTATTGTTACGTCCATCTGTTGGATGTTGTGCTTATTCTGATTCTAATCACAGGAACTCTCGAGTATGACATTCTACACCTGGGCTATCTTGCATTCGCACTTGTTTTTGCCCGGATGCGACTTGAAATACTGAAGAAGAAGAACAAAATATTCAGGTTCTTGCGGGTGTACAATTTTGTTCTCATCATCTTTTCTCTCGCATATCAGTCTCCATTTGTTGGAAACTTCAATGATGGAAAGTGTGAAACGGTTGATTATATTTACGAGGTGATTGGATTTTACAAGTATGACTACGGGTTTCGAATCACTGCAAGATCTGCTCTCGTTGAGATCATCATATTTATGTTAGTATCTCTTCAGTCCTACATGTTTTCCTCCCAGGAGTTTGATTATGTCTCGCGGTATCTTGAAGCGGAGCAAATTGGTGCTATTGTGCGGGAGCAAGAGAAGAAAGCTGCACGAAAGACCGAGCAACTGCAACAGATTCGTGAGGCTGAAGAAAAGAAACGGCAGCGGAATTTGCAGGTGGAAAAGATGAAGTCAGAAATGCTGAACCTGCGGGTACAGCTTCACAGAATGAATTCTGATTCTAATTTTGGGTTTGCTTCTCCGCGCACTGAAGGTCTACGAAGGAGGAGGAGTTCGTATCTAATTCCAGATAGTGGTGCAGCCAGTCCGGAGATTGACGGAGTGGTCCACAGGAAAGAAGGCCAGCCTATTGACGAGGATACACAGTATCCTTTTGAAGCTCATGAGCTTCCTATGAGTGCCACGCCAGAAGCACCAGATTCTCCAGAGTGTTCATTTGGAGCATCTCCTTGTGAGATCACTGAAATTCAACACAATGCTGATGTCATGTCTACGGAGCGTGAAATAAAAGAAAAGTCAGAAGGAAAAGATAATGCCTTGATTTCTGCTGTGCAACTCATCGGTGATGGCGTTTCCCAGGTGCAATTTATTGGAAATCAGGCAGTAAATAACCTTGCGAATTTCTTAAACATCTCACCAGAAAATTCAGATATAAATGAGCAGTCCTCTGTTGATGATGAGGTGTATGATGAGATGGAAAGCCAGAATAGAATACACAAACCTTTTGAACGGTCAACATCTCTACAATCAGACAGGAGTAGTGATGGCGCTAGCTTTCAGATAGGAAGGATCCTTCGTCATATATGGTCTAGGATGCAGTCCAACAATGACATTGTTTGCTATTGCTGCTTCATTATTGCGTTTCTGTGGAACTTCAGTCTTCTTTCCATGGTCTATCTAGCAGCGCTGTTCCTATACGCCCTCTGCGTTCACACTGGACCTACTCACATCTTCTGGGTCGTCATGCTAATGTACACAGAAATCTATATCCTCCTCCAGTACTTATACCAGATTATAATCCAGCACTGTGGGTTGAGTATTGACGCACCACTTCTTCAAGAACTGGGATTTCCAACGCAAAGAATCAAATCATCGTTTGTTGTCAGCTCGTTGCCTCTCTTCCTTGTTTATATATCCACTCTCATACAGAGTGTTATAACAGTGAAAGATGGTGACTGGGTTCCTTCTGCTGATTTCGCTTCTCGCCGGAATGCCCGTGGGAGCCAGAAGGACCTTACAAGAATTAACTGGAGCCTGAGAGTTTGGGATGTGTACAAGAAGCTGAGAGATGGTGTGAAATTGGTGATCAGAAGCATGTATCGGTACTGGATCTCTCTGACACGTGGAGCAGAATCCCCTCCTTACTTTGTTCAGGTGACAATGGATGTTCACATGTGGCCTGAAGATGGAATTCAACCTGAAAGAGTTGAATGCAGAATGAATCAGTTGCTTAGGCTTGTCCATAATGAGAGATGCGAGAAGGGAAACCCTGATCTTTGTCCTTACTCTAGCAGGGTCCACGTACAAAGTATAGAGAGAAGTACAGAGACCCCAAACGAGGCCTTGGTTGTGCTCGAGGTTGAGTACGCGTCTCCCACGAATGGGTGTTCTACAGCAGAATGGTACAAATCACTAACACCAGCCTCGGATGTGGCGAAAGAGATTCGTAAAGCTCAACATAGTGGACTTGGTGAAGGAACTGGGTTTCCGTACCCCATTCTCTCTGTGATTGGCGGAGGAAAGAGAGAAACAGACCTCTATGCCTACATATTTGGTGCTGATTTGATGGTCTTCTTTCTGGTTGCCATTTTCTACCAATCCGTCATCAAAAATAAAAGCGAGTTTATCGATGTATATCAGCTAGTGGACCAGTTCCCATTTGACTTTGTCATTATTCTAATGGTAATTCGTTTCTACAAGTCTCGCTTATCTGTTTGCGTATCAATGCCCTAACCTGATGAAACGCTTTTGTGGCAGGTTATCTTCTTCCTGATTGTTGTTGATCGGGTCATCTATCTTTGCTCCTTTGCGACTGGAAAAGTGGTGTACTACCTCTTCAGTCTTATTCTCTTCACATATGCAGTGACAGAGTATGCTTGGAGCATATATCCTACGCAGCAGCATGCTGCTGGCTTGGCTCTCAGATTCATATTTCTTGCCAAAGCAATGTCACTAGCTCTCCAGGCCATACAAATCCGCTATGGGCTACCTCATAAGAGCACCTTATATCGGCAGTTTTTGACAAGTGAAGTTTCACGGATCAATTACTATGGCTACAGACTTTACCGTGCTCTTCCTTTTCTGTATGAATTGAGATGTGTACTTGACTGGTCCTGCACAGCGACATCACTGACTATGTATGACTGGCTCAAGGTATGTCGTCTCATCTAGAACCCTCGTTATGATCATTGGACCTTCCATTTTTAGCCTGAACATACTGCCAAGGACCTAAGCTCTGTTCGTTTGCAGTTGGAAGATGTAAATGCGAGTCTGTACCTTGTCAAATGCGATACAGTTTTAAATCGTGCTACACACAAACATGGAGAGAGGCAAACAAAAATGACTAAATGCTGCAACGGGATATGTCTGTTCTTCATCTTGTTATGCGTTATCTGGGCTCCTATGCTGGTAAAAGATTCTGCCTACAGCAAAATAAGTTTTATAATGCGTTTGTTGAAATATTCATTTGAACTGAACGCATAGTAAGAAAACAGTTTATGTGCGGGTTTAAACTACAATTGTCTGTGATGTCTTACAAACTGGCTATTTGGTGAGTCATTCGTTTGTTGGTAATGGCTTCCTCCTTGCAGATGTATAGCAGTGGTAACCCAACAAACATCGCAAATCCGATAAAAGATGCGAGCGTTCAGATTGATATAAAAACAGCTGGTGGAAAGCTTACTTTGTACCAAACAACCCTGTGCGAGAGAATTTCAGGGGATAACATTGATCTCGGGCTAGATCTCGGGTCCCAAAGCTTCTTGCCAACGTACAACAAAAATGACATCCAGCTGATATGCTGCCAAGCTGATGCAAGCGTTTTGTGGCTTGTCCCTGACACAGTTGTGACCAGATTCATTCAGTCCCTCGACTGGGACACAGATATGGACATCACCTTTTCTTGGCTTCTTAACAGAGACCGACCTAAAGGTAAGGAGACTGTCAAGTACGAAAGAAGTGTGGACCCTCAGGACCTTCCAAAACGCTCTGATGTGCAAATGGTTCTCAACGGCTCAATGGATGGATTTAGAGTGCATAACTTGTACCCAAAGTTTTTCCGTGTTACTGGTTCTGGTGATGTCAGGTCTTTTGAAGACCAGGTAAATCTTTTTTTTGGCACAAGAAGCTAAGAGTTAATTTTCCAAGTCTTGCTTCCTTTTTTGACCTATTCAAGCCTTAAAATATTGTAACATTGTTATTGGTACACAGACGGATGAAGTGAGTGCAGACATACTCATGAACCATGCAGATACCAAGTGGTGGTGGTCATTCCATAATCTTAAGGCGTCTGAAAATATTAGCGCTTGCGAGGGTATGGATGGACCAGTTGCTATCATAATGTCTGAGGAAACTCCCCCACGTATGTTCAATTGCTTGCTCTCGAGACTCATCATGTTCTATTAAACATTTAACGATAACTGGAACAATAATAATTATGCAGAGGGGTTTCTGGGTGACACGCTCAGCAAATTCAGTATATGGGGACTCTATATAACATTTGTACTAGCAGTCGGGCGTTTCATCAGGCTTCAATGCTCTGACCTGCGTATGAGAATACCATACGAGAACCTCCCTTCGTGTGACAGGTAACAACCACAGTTCCAAACTGCAATCATTGTTCAAAGAAAGCGTTTTGCATTTTTTCATAATGCTCTCGCTTTCTCTATCTAATGTATTTGTTGAATGAAGATTAATAGCAATATGTGAAGACTTATACGCGGCGAGAGCAGAGGGTGAGCTTGGAGTAGAAGAAGTTCTATACTGGACCCTTGTGAAGATCTATAGATCTCCACACATGCTGCTTGAGTATACAAAGCTAGACTACGATGCTTAGGTCCAACCACACTTTGTCTTGTTTGTACATACTGAGTCAGAGGCGACCATTAATTTGGGGTTGCCTTTGTTTCATTTCATCTTTTTTGTCGATTTTCATACGTAAGCAATTTATGTAGTCATGTCATAATGAAAAGAGAAGACATTTTTTTTCTTCACTAGTCATATTAGACCATTTCTAGCCCATTTCTATATTTCTCACTAAAAATTTAAAAAAAAAATCTATAATAAAAAACATTTTGTTTCAATGTATTATTCTATTTTTCTGATAATATACACAAAAAAAATTGTCTCCATATTTAAGAGCCAAAATAACATTCTTTAAAATTTTCTTCTAAAGTTTTGTACTGTAAAAATATACATTGGAACAAATTCATTTTTATAACTGGATTTCTTTATTTTAAGAGCCAATGATGGATTCATCATGATCACTTCCGCTTTCCTCATTAGACAATCACTTTCGTTCTGTTTCCGGCCGTATTTTGATCTGTTGTAACAGTGGCCAGACCCGGGTTCGAGTCTCCTCCACTTCCTTTTAGAATTTTTTTTAAATTAATTATTAATTATTTAAAATATAAAAAGCCACGTCATATTTTATGATGACATGTAATTAGTATGTAATTGACAGTTCCGATTCCGTTATTTTTGACAGATAATTGGTCAATGTATAGAAAAGCCGAATTATGTTAGTTGGTGTCTAAAATTTGAATATATTATGCGTTGATATATATTTTAGCACAGAGTGCGAGTGTATGTACTGATCGGGACCGTGGCACTTTGTTGATGTATGAATTGGCCGATTTCTTGGTTTAGATTTCCAGGTAAACCACCATGCTTTTCTATATATCACTTTGTTCTTCTGCTCCATTTAGCTTTGTTAGCTATAAAATCTTTATTTTTTTGAATTTCTGGATATTGATGTTAATGTAAAACCCAAAAGAAAACATTAGTTTTTGATTAAAACTATGAACTTTAAAAAAGAGGCTAAACTATCAATTAATTGGGTGAACAATTTAGTATAGCATCCTTAGTGAGTAAACCACTACTACTTTGTCACTTGTATTATACTACTGCCTACTTGTTTGTTTATACCTTTCCAGATTTATTATAGATCCCCCTCCCCCACTAGCTTGGACCACTTTTTCTGCTTGATGAAACAAAGGAAACGTCATGCCGTCTCATGGTTTAATCGATTATTATGCTGCCGTTTTTAGTCCAAACTAATTCATGGAGTCTTTTGTATTACTATTACAACTTACCATCCCTTTTTCTTACCGTTTAGGTAGATGCTAGATATGGTTTGTAAGAGAACATCATCAGAATGAATTGACTCTTCTATGTACATAACTGATGGGTGGATATAAGGGCATTCACAGGCACAATTACAAGCAAAAACCACAAAAGAAGGGAAAAAAAAAGATGCTAGACATGTATTTCGCCTAAGCTAGACGACGTGTTAGATATTTCCTCTCTCATTTTTGGCGAGACAAGATAGATAGACTGATCAAGAAGCGAGACAAGCTTCCCAGAACATTCGACTTTTGTCCATCTCACTGATCACCACCTCACTAGAATCAACAAACTGGCTTTTCCCGCATCTTCTATAGCTGTTCACTTCCCCTTCTCCGTCCTCGTCTTCTTCCTCTGTGGTGGTGAATATTCTTTCTTCCTTCACCGTATCCTCCTCTAGATCAAAACTATGTCTTTGACTCGTCGCCGTCACACAAGACGTCTCGTATAAACTGGCACTACAAGACTTATCATCGCCATCCGTGTAATAATCGTTAACAATGGATTCGCCACCGTCCAGGGCACCCACGATCTGAACGGTGCCTCCGCCATCGGAATCTGCAGATGCTTCGAGGAGCAAATAAGGTGACACATCAAACTTGGTTGTGTTCATATATTTCTCTTTATTTTTTTTATCAGAGAATTATGACAAGAAACACAAGCAGTTACGTATTGTACAAGTATATATACATACATATATGCAAGCCCAATGTGGCCATTATAGTTGACGGACGACAATGTCTCTTTAAAATTTATTTTACGATCGCTTTCCTAGTCATGATGCATAGTTGCTATAGAAGACGTTAGTTTGTATGTAAATTAATCACGTGCGAGTAGTAGGCGTCTAGAAGGGCGGTGTAAAACAAGTGTATATTAAATTAACAACGTGCGTGTTTTAACAAAAACTTGTACTAATTAATATATGTAATAAAATAATAAAAGCAATTGCCAAATTTGAAATTGAAGCGTATATTAGCATATGCTTTTATCAAGTATTCTAGAAAGACCAAGCACTAATTCCAAATTTCAGACACAATACTAGTCAAAGCTTTTAGACCTTCTTTTATTTTTGACTCAGACTCAATCTAAATCATTTCTAACAGCAATTTCAACAAAGAGTTCTCACAAAATTTCTAAATATTATAAACAAAAAAAAAAGTAACGAAAGGAAAGAGAAACAGAGAAAAAGGTTCTCACCAAAAAAACTTCTGAAAACTCCATCTGATTTTGATTGTTCTGTTTTTTTTTTTAAATGTAATTTAATTAGTTAAACAAAATTTATTAAATATATATTTTTCTAGAAACACAAGTGGGGGGTTGCTGCTCAAAAAAAAAACAAGCGGGATTGTAAACGTTAAAGTTGCTCTAAAGCAGAAGCGAAATATATCTCCAAAAAAAAAATGAGAATTGATTTTATTGACTTTGATTAGTTAAATGAAATATTAATTAGATTAGTGAAAGGGATCTGATATATATATATATATATCTAGTCATACAATCAATAAATAAATCATCCGGTTAAACAAGAACATTAATCACCAGGCAAGTAGAGTAAAAAACAACAAGTGGACCCAGATGAACAAGTAAAATGGGCAGAGCAGTCTTTCTATAAAACAAAACGAAAAAGGCCCATTGATGTTAAAAGGTCCATAATGATCCAGTGTCGGGGTTTAATGACCAAAATATCCCGAGAGGAGCAAAAGTAAGTGGATAAGAAAAATTATCAAAGAAAAAGAGTTGGCCTGTTCTGTCCTCACCACTCTTCTTCTTCTCCCTCAGTCGTCTCTCGCCGGCGTTGGACATGTCTGTCTCGGTAGCATGCTGCTGCTTCTCCTTCCTAAATGCACCCGCTAGACTCCTCCAATCTTCTTCTTCACCCCTCTGTTTCGTAGCCGCATCGACGCTGACTCCCCGAGCTAGCTCGAGTTCTAAACTAAACCCAGAGGTACTGATTCAATTCCCCCAAATTCAATGTTTATTTTGTTAGCAAGCAGCTTCTTCCTATGTATTGAGTTTTGATCTTACAGAAGAAGAAGAAGAAATACACATTGAGAGTGAGAGATGAACATAGTAGTAATGATGGACCCCAAACGATGGCTTTCAAGTCGCCGTTTGGATCTTCTCAACAGAAAAAGGATAAAAAAGAGTCTCAGCCTACTACTGATCTGCGGGTTGCTTCCCCCTTTATTTCTCAACATTTTTATTTATTTATTTTTAATTTTGGTTGTCTCTAATCTAATAATAATGCCCATTTCCGCATCCGCAGACTGATCCTGCCAAGATTCACGATGCTTCCTTTCTCGACGCCGTTGTTAAGGTTCACACTTTTCTTCTCCATTCAATCATTTTAAGCTATATCTACTTGCTTCCTTCCTTCATTCTCCTGTGGTTGTGGTTGTTGTTTCTCAGGTTTACTGCACTCATACAGCGCCTGATTACTCCCTCCCTTGGCAGAAGCAAAGACAGTTTACCAGCACTGGAAGGCAACTCTCTTCATTTTCAGATTCTTTTTATTTCTCTCTCTCTCTTGCTTATATTGCGTGCGTGTGCAGTGCTTTTATGATTGGAGATGGCAAGCTCTTGACCAATGCCCACTGTGTCGAACATGATACCCAGGTTTACTTTCCCCTTCTTTTCTACCTTCTTCTTCTTCTTAACTTTCTTTCTTCCTTCATCAGGTTAAAGTTAAGAGAAGAGGAGATGATAGAAAGTACGTGGCTAAGGTTAGTTTTTGCATCCTTACTTTCAGATGCACTTACTTTTGGTTTTTATCTTCTGCATCACTATTCTATTTCTTTATATCTCTGTGTGGTAATTGCCCAATGTTCAGGTTTTGGTAAGAGGTGTGGACTGTGACATCGCTTTGCTCTCTGTAGAAAGCGAGGATTTCTGGAAAGGAGCTGAACCACTTCGCCTTGGCCACTTACCCCGCCTTCAGGTTCTATCCTCTCTCTCTCATCCTCTTTTCAGTTAAGTTTCTTCATTGTTGCCCTTGATTTTCAGGATTCAGTTACTGTCGTTGGGTATCCTCTGGGAGGAGATACTATCTCTGTTACAAAAGGGGTTGTATCTCGTATTGAGGTTTCCCCATATCTTTGACTTTACTTTTGTGCCACCATATTGCTGTGCATAGAGGTTTGAAAGACTTGTCCTCCTTTGGGAATGCAATGCAGGTAACATCTTATGCTCATGGATCATCTGACTTGCTTGGAATTCAAATCGACGCAGCAATTAATCCTGGTCAGTGGATCGTATATCTAATTTAATTGTTTTCCTTATTGCACCTTTGTTCTAAAACTTGAATATGACCTTTTCTTTTCACGGAGGACATTCATCTGTCTATATTATTGTGATAGCCACTTCTTAAACTTGTTAGATTTTAGGGAATAGTGGTGGCCCTGCTTTCAACGACCAGGGGGAATGTATTGGAGTAGCATTTCAGGTAATCTCTATTCAGTCAGCTGCATAGCATCTATTTTCGAATTTCTCTTTCCAAACGTATGCCCTCACAGGAGACTTCTTACAGGTTTACAGATCCGAAGAGACCGAAAATATTGGATACGTTATTCCAACAACAGTTGTTTCTCACTTCTTGACTGATTATGAGAGGAACGCAAAGTACACTGGTAAGAAGAGTTTTCTCATATGGTAATCTTCTGGTTGAGCCTTTCTGTCATTGTTGTTCGTTAATTTTTAAAGCTATTACTCCTGCAGGTTACCCTTGCCTTGGAGTATTGCTGCAGAAATTGGAAAATCCAGCTCTGCGGGAGTGCCTAAAAGTCCCTACAAATGAGGTACATTTGCTTTGCTAACATAGATTTTTCCTTCCAGTTTACTCAAGGTGATTTAACTTTAATTTTGAAGGGGGTGTTGGTGCGAAGAGTTGAACCTACATCTGATGCAAGTAAAGTCCTGAAGGAGGTAAAGACCATTGATCTTAGGATTTTTATTTCCACAATCTAATTTTTTTTCTCATCTTTGATTTGTGTAATACTTGACTAGTGCTAATTGTTGAATCAGGGAGATGTGATTGTAAGTTTTGATGATCTACGTGTGGGATGTGAAGGAACTGTACCCTTCCGATCAAGTGAACGTATTGCATTCCGTTATCTCATCAGTCAAAAGTAAAGACCTCTCTCTCTCTATTGTCCATAAGTGTAATGATTTCCTTTGCTTTGCTTCATTTTGTGGCCTTTTCATTTGTACTTAAACAGATTTGCGGGTGATATCGTAGAGCTTGGTATCATTAGAGCAGGAGAACCTAAGAAAGTTCAAGTTGTTCTGAGGCCAAGAGTGCACCTGGTATGACTGTCTGCATCTACCATTTTTAAAGCTTCCCATGCTTCGTGCCTAGTAAGCTAATTACTAAAGCTCCATCGCCTTTCATGATTAAACAGGTCCCGTACCATATTGATGGAGGTCAGCCATCATACATAATAATTGCTGGTTTGGTGTTTACTCCGCTCTCAGAACCCCTGATAGAGTATGTTCTCCTCAGCTTCGCTAGTATGCAA
Source organism: Brassica napus (assembly GCF_020379485.1). Classification (NCBI taxonomy): domain Eukaryota; kingdom Viridiplantae; phylum Streptophyta; class Magnoliopsida; order Brassicales; family Brassicaceae; genus Brassica; species Brassica napus. The sequence continues at coordinate 5,720 of NW_026016980.1, read as the reverse complement.
AAGAAAATATAAATATTTCTTCATTATTTCGCAAATGCCTAATCATTTTCTCTTGGAAATTTGGAATGGACAGGGAGGAATGCGAGGACACCATAGGCGTAAGCTCACTCTAATAAACTTGTGTTGGGTTAATTTATAAAATCGAGCGTAACTGCTTTTCCATTCTCATTCTTAGTCTGTGTTCCTTCCAATTTGTAGTTGAAATTGTTAACAAAGGCACGCTACTCCGTTGCAAGGTTCAGAGGAGAACAAATCGTCATCCTATCACAGGCAAGCCATAACGACGTTTTGTTTCCATGTGCATTTTGGCGAATGTAATAGCACTCTTCTTTAGTTTTAGTTTGTTTTTTTCTTTTCTCATTGGATGAGCATATTTGTAGGTTTTGGCAAATGAAGTAAACATTGGCTATGAAGACATGAACAACCAGCAGGTCCTGAAGTTCAATGGAACTCATATAAGAAACATCCATCACCTGGCACACCTCATTGACATGTGCAAAGACAAGTATCTGGTTTTTGAGTTTGAAGACAACTATGTGGCCGTGTTGGAGAGAGAAGCTTCGAATTCGGCTTCTTTGTGCATCCTCAAAGACTATGGAATTCCCTCAGAAAGATCCGCTGATCTGCGTGAGCCATATGTAGATCCAGTACATGACAACGAAGCACTTGACCAAGGTTTTGGAGACAGCCCTGTGTCAAATCTAGAAATTGGCTTCGATGGACTGGTGTGGGCATAAGGGTTCAGAGAAACAGAGGTTTTTTAAAAAAAAAATCCGCAGACGGAAGCTGCTGGGAGCTTCCCATAGCCTATGGGAAAGCTTTCAGATTCATACTCATTCATAAGGTCTTGACCTGTTCCAAGCTCAGTTCATTTATTTCTTCAGATCTCTAGGGGCTGAATTTGATAGAAAATTTGCTTCTCCCTTGTGTTCAGATGAGTGTAGTAGTCTAGTAGAACAAAGTCAACATTTTATACTAATGTCTGATTTTGGTGAGAAATGAAATGCAGTAATGTCTGCTCAACCAGAGAATCTCTGCTGATCTTTTAAGTTTTACCATAATTAAACCTACGATTATTGCAGAAACAGGAACAAGTTAAAAGCTGGCACTCACTTCAATATCGAAGGAAGAGCTTCTTCACGGGACTCTACTTTGCTTTTATTTTTTTATTATTTAGTTTGTTTTCTACTCAGAATATCAAAACATCCAAACACTCCTACACAAATCAAAGCATGACAAATCACGTTTCATGTGATCTGCCCTTATGCAAAAGGTCCACAACTAAACCCACCAATCTTGGCTTTTACCTTCCCTATAGCTGTATATATTTTCTTGTTCAATTTCTCGTCCTTTTTTAACCACCTCCTAAGGTCTCTTCGCAGATACTCATTCACAGAAAGAGACCATGACTGTCGTCTCTCTGTTAGTCGCCTTCACCGTTCTTTCACTCTGTTTACACACTTCAACATCTGAGTTCCTACAGTTTCAGCTCTCCACCATATCATCAGCTGCACCTACGTTTTTGCCTGAAGCTCCTTCGAGTTTCTCAGCTTCACCTCCGGAGGCTATGTCTCCAGATATATCTCCTCTGTTCCCTACTCCAGGTTCAAGCGAAACGTCTCCTTCTCCGTCAGAATCTTTTGACATGCCGACAATCCCCTCGAGCCTTAGTCCACCAAATCCAGATGCCGTCTCTCCTGATCCTCTGCTTGACTCTTCTCCCGTGGGGTCTCCTCTTCCGGCTTCTTCCTCTGTTTCTTTGGTCTCGTCACCACTCTCTCTGCTTCTGGTCTTCCCCATGTTAATACTAGCTTTCTGCAGATTCTAATAAATTATTTTGAAACAGAGTGAGAGAGTAAGCCCTCTTTGACATCTTGCTTGAAGAAAAAGATTCACAATGTATACTTTTTACTCTCTGCTTGTTTATGAAACTTTATTTTTCTTGTATAATTTAATACTACTATTGTTCCTGTTAGGAGGCTCTCTTTTGGTGCAGTTGTTGTACTTGTAACAGTTGATACGAGTTAGAAATTTAAAAACTTACACTAAAAATCATAAGTTTTAGTATATAAAACATTTATCGAAAACTCAATATTTTTTAGTAGAGGTTTTAATGTATAGTTACATCTTGCTCATGAATGTCAAAGATGTTTGAAGTCTTTTTTGCCTATGTTTCTTTAGATAATAGCGATTTTAAAATGGTTAACCAAACAATTTATAGAGTATTATGAAGTTTTACTAAATTAATTGATAAAAATTTAAAAAATGTACATACACCATAAAAGAGAGTTTAACATATATTAATACAATTGAGAATGTATTTAGAAATTTAAAAACAACACAAAAGATCATAGATTTCAGTATATAGAACATTTACCGATAAACTCAATATTTTCGTAGAGGGTTAGGTTAACACATAAATTTTGAGAAAAATTGAAAAATATGAAAATACTGTTTTAATGCATAGTTGCATCATTCACTAACATATGATGAAGGTCAAAGAGGTTTGATACTTTTGTTGTCTCCGTTTTTTTAGAAAATAGCGATTTTATGATGGTTAGTTCACCAATTTAGGGAGTATTATGCAGTTTTACTAAATTAATTGACAACAAAAATTAAAATGATGTCCATGTACCATGAAAGATATTTTATATACATTAAAAATGTAGATTGTATTTAGAAATTTTAAAACAACACTAAAGATCATAGGCTTCAGTATATATAAAATTACCGAAAATACAATATTTTCGTAAGGGTTAACAATTAGATTTTGAAAAAAATTCAAAAAATATGAAAATACTGTTTTAATGCATAGTTGCATCATACACTAATATATGATGAAGGTCAAAGAGGTTTGGAACCTCTGTTTTCTCCGTTTATCTAGAAAATAGCGATTTTATAGTGGTTAGTCCACCAATTTAGGGAGTATTATGAAGTTTTACTAAATCAAATGACCAAAATTAAAACGATGTCTATGTACCATGAAATATAGTTTAATCTACATTAAAACAAATGTAGAATGTGTTTAGAAATTTTAAAACAACACTAAAGATCATAGGCTTCAGTATATAAGGCATTTACCGAAAAATTCAATAACACATAGATTATGAGAAAAATTCAAAAAAATGAAAATAATGTTTTAATGTATAGTTGCATCCTGTACTAACATATGATGAAGGTCAAACAGGTTTGGAACCTTTGTTGTCTCCGTTTTTTTAGAGAATAGCGATTTAATAGTGGTTAGTCAACCAATTTAGGGAGTATTATGAAGTTTTACTAAATTAATTGACAAAATATTTAAACGATACCCAGTACCTTGAGAGAAAGTTTAATATACATTAATGCAAATGTAGAATGTTTTTAGAAATTTTAAAACAACAGTAAATATCCTATGCTTCAGTATATAGAGCATTTACCGAAAAATTCAATATTTCGTAGGAGTTTACCCATAGATTTTGAAAAAAATGAAAAAAATGAAAATTTTATTTTAATGCATATTTGCATCCTTCACTAACATATGATGAAGGTCAAATACGGTTGGAACCTTTGTTGTCTCTGTTTTTTCTAGAGAATAGCGATTTTATATTGGTTAATCAACCAATTTAGAGAGTATTATGAAATTTTATTAAACTAATTGACAAAAAAATTAAACAATGCCAATGTACCATGAAAGAGATTTAATATACATTAATACAAATATAGAATGCGTTTAGAAATTTTAAAACAACACTAAAGATCATAGGCTTCAGTATATAGAGCATTTACCGAAAAATTTAATATTTTCGTAGGGTAACTCATAGATTTTGAGAAAAATTCAAAAAAAAAGAAAATTCTATTTAATGCATAGTTGCATCCTTCACTAACATATGATGAAGGTCAAATAAGGTTGGAACCTTTGTTGTCTCTGTTTTTTAGAGAATAGCAATTTTATAGTGGTTAGTCAATCAATTTAGGGAGTATTATACAGTTTTAGTAAAGTAATTGACAAAACATTTAGACGATTTTCATGTACCATGAAGGAGAGTAATATACATTAATACAAATGTAGAATGTGTTTAAAAAATTTAAGACAACACTAAAGATCATAGGCTTCAGTATATATAACACATAGATTTTGAGAAAAATTCAAAAATATGAAAATTCTATTATAATGCATAGTTGAATCATTCAATAACATATTATGAATTTCAAAGAGGTTTGGAACCTTGTTGTCTCCGTTTTTCTAGAGAATAGCGATTTTATAGTGGTTAGTCAACCAATTTACGGATATTATGAAGTCTTACTATATTAATTGACAAAAAAATTAAACGATGCCTATGTACCATGAAAGAGAGTTCAATATACATTAATACAAATGTATAATGTGTTTAGAAATTTTAAAACAAACTTAAGATCACAGGCTTCAGTATATAGAGCATTTATCGAAAATTCAATTATTTTTGCAGGGTTTAACCCATAGATTTTGAAAAAAAAATCTAAAAAATAAAAATTCTATTTTAATGCATAGTTGCATCCTTCAATAACATATGATAAAGGTAATAGAGGTTTGGAAACTTTGTTGTCTCCGTTTTTCTAGATAATAGCGTTTTTAGAGTGGTTAGTCAACCAATTTAGGGAGTATTATGAAGTTTTACTAAATTAATTGACAAAAAAATTAAACGATGCTCATGTACGATGAAAGAGAGTTTAATATTCATTAATACAAATGTAGAGTGTGTTTAGAAATTTTAAAACAACACTAAAGATCATAGGCTTCAGTATATAGAGAATTTACCGAAAAAATAAATATTTTCGAAAAGGTCAACCCATAGATTTTGAGAAAAATTCAAAAAAATTAAAATTCTATTTTAATGCATATTTGAATCATTCACTAAGATATGATGAAGGTCAAAGAGGTTTGGAACCTTTGTTCTCTCCGTTTTCTAGAGAATAGCGATTTTATAGTGGTTAGTTAACCAACTTAGGGAGTATTATGAAGTTTACTAAATTAATTGACAAAAAATTAAAATGATGCTCATGTACCATTAAAGAGAGTTTAATATACATTAATACAATGTAGAATGTGTTTAAAAATTTTAAGACAACACTAAAGATCATAGGCTTCAGTATATAGAACATTTACCGAAACACAATATTTTCGTAGGGGTTAACACATAGATTTTGAGAAAAATTCAAAAAAATGAAAATAATATTTTAATGCATATTTTCATCCTTCACTAGCATATAATGAAGTTCAAAGAGATTTGAAACCTTTGTTGTCTCCGTTTCTCTAGAAAAATAGTAATTTTATAGTTGTTAGTCCACCAATATAATGATTATTATGAAGTTTTACTAAATTAATTGATAAAAAAAATTAAAAAAATGTTCATGTACCATGAAAGAGAGTTATATACATTAATACAAATGTATAATGTGCTTAGAAAATCAAACTAGATTGGGTTCAATTATGAATATCTCACATGATGTTGATGTCTAAAACTGTTGTTGGTTGTTGTGATTGTTCAAATCAACACATGAATCAAGTAGGTAGAGGATAAAGTCGGGTTACAATACAGCACAAAACCACATAAAGATAAAGAGTGGAATAAAACTAGCGGTGAGTGTCCCGTCCCCAATGCTCTGAGGTAGATGGTAAGCACAGAAAAGAATCCACTAACGATCCTGTTGCAATCACACACATAGCGTAAGAGCAACTACCCTATGGACTTGATCTCCAAAAG
>NW_026016979.1:0-36563 GCF_020379485.1 Brassica napus | reverse complement strand
ACTTTGTAAGAAGCTTGATTTGGATACATAAAAGTGTTGGAGAATCACCAGGAAGTTGAATAAATCTCATAGGAGTTGGGATGAAGAAGTAATCCTCACTTTCAAATCAGGTGATTCCAGTTTCCCAGTTTGGAAGAGGACCGCTTCTTCGTCGTTCCAATCAAACCAGGATGAATCACTTTGAAGAAGCTTGATTTGGATAATAAAATGTTGGTGGAAATCCCAGGAAGTGAATAAATCTCATAGGAGTTGGGATGAAGAAGTTATCCCACTTTCTCCTTCAGGGAGTCCAGTTTCCCAGTTGGGAATAGGACAACGTTCTTCGTCGTTACCAATCAAACCACAGGATGAATCAACTTTGTAAGAAGCTTGATTTGGATACATAAAGTGTTGGAGAATCACCAGGAAGTTGAATAAATCTCATAGGAGTTGGATGAAGAAGTTATCCCACTTTCAAATCAGGTGATTCCAGTTTCCCAGTTTGGAATAGGACAGCTTCTTCGTCGTTCCAATCAACCAAGGATGAATCACTTTGTAAGAAGCTTGATTTGGATACATAAAGTGTTGGAGAAACACCAGGAAGTTGATAATAAATCTAGGAGTTGGGATGAAGAAGTTATCCCACTTTCAAATCAGGTGATTCCAGTTTCCAGTTTGGGAATAGGCGCTTCTTCGTCGTTCCAATCAACCAGGATGAATCACTTTGTAAGAAGCTTGATTTGGATACATAAAGTGGTGGAGAATCACCAGGGAAGTTGAATAAATCTCATAGGAGTTGGGATGAAGAAGTTATCCCACTTTCAAATCAGGTGATTCAGTTCCCAGTTTGGGAATAGGACAGCTTCTTCGTCGTTCCAATCAAACCAGGATGAATCACTTTGTGAGAAGCTTGATTTGGATACCATAAAGTGGTGGAGAAATCACCAGGAAGTTGAATAAATCTCATAGGAGTTGGATGAAGAAGTTATCCCACTTTCTAATCAGGTGATTCCAGTTTCCCAGTTTGGGAATAGGACAGCTTCTTCGTCGTTCCAATCAAACCAGGATGAATCACTTTGTGAGAAGCTTGATTTGGATAAAAAATGGTGGAGAATCACCAGGAAGTTGAATAAATCTCATAGGAGTTGGGATGAAGAAGTTATCCCACTCTAATCAGGTGATTCCAGTTTCCCAGTTTGGGAATAGGACAGCTTCTCGTCGTTCAAAATCAAACCAGGATGAATCACTTTGTAAGAAGCTTGATTTGGATACATAAAGTGTTGGAGAATCACCAGGAAGTTGAATAAATCTCATAGGAGTTGGGCTGAAGAAGTTATCCCACTTTTCTAATCAGGTGATTCCAGTTTCCCAGTTTGGGAATAGGACAGCTTCTTCGTCGTTCCAATCAAACCAGGATGAATCATTTGTAAGAAGCTTGATTTGGATACATAAAGTGGTGGAGAACACACCAGGAAGTTGAATAATCTCATAGGAGTTGGGATGAAGAAGTTATCCACTTTCTAATCAGGTGATTCCAGTTCCCCAGTTTGGGAATAGGACAGCTTTCCGTCGTTCAATCAAACAGGATGAATCACTTTGTTAAGAAGCTTGATTTGGATACATAAAGTGGTTGGAGAATCACCAGGAAGTTGAATAAATCTCATAGGAGTTGGGATGAAGAAGTTATCCCACTTTCAAATCAGGTGATTCCAGTTTCCCAGTTTGGGAATAGGACAGCTTCTTCGTCGTTCCAATCAAACCAGGATGAATCACTTTGTAAGAAGCTTGATTTGGATACATAAAGTGTTGGAGAATCACCCGGAAGTTGAATAAATCTCATAGGAGTTGGCTGAAGAAAGTTATCACCTTTTAATCAGGTGATTCCAGTTCCCAGTTGGGAATAGGACAGCTTCTTCGTCGTTCCAATTAAACCAGGATGAAATCACTTTGTAAGAAGCTTGATTTGGATACATAAAGTGGTGGAGAAAACCAGGAAGTTGAATAAATCTCATAGGAGTTGGATGAAGAAGTTATCCCATTTCTAATCAGGTGATTCCAGTTTCCCAGTTTGGGAATAGGACAGCTCTTCGTCGTTCCAATCAAACCAGGATGAAATCACTTTGTAAGAAGTATTGGATTTGGTGATTAACGAGTGAATTGAGTTTAATCTGAGAATTTAAAGAGATTTGAGATTAAGAACAAGAGAGAGACTAGAGAGAGAGACTCAAAACTCCATTAATTTAATGAATGAGAGGAGTTTACAACATCTATATAAGATTAGAGCAACAATAAGTTTCGATCCAAGGTTCAGATCTAGTTAGGTAAGAGGCATGTGTAGTCAAAGAGCCTTGATTCAAAAACTGGCCATAAGTTCCTCACATGGTGGGCTTGCTTTAGTTTCAGCTGGTGCAGCCTGTCATGTCTAAAGCATTCTCTAGCCTTGACAGACCTGCTCCAAAGCTCCTCCTTCCTATCCTTATCCTCTTGGTCGAGTTTCACTCTCTTGGATCACAAGTACCTTCTCTCCAAGTCTTTTAAGTTGTTACTGTGGTAAAAAAAGTTACTGTGGTAAAACTCCAAGTTACTGTCTGCTCCAAATCTCTTCCTCTCTCAATATATCAACTCTTTATTCTCTCATCTCAACACTCCCCCTCAAGCTTGACCATGGAACAAGTCAAGCTTGGAAGGACCATGAGATCTCCCTCATTAAAACCTCATTAAGGAAAACCCATTGGGACACAAACCTTAATGAGGAAAAAGAGTAGAGATCACATGATCAGGAGAGTGTATAGACTAGCCTTAGGCGAGAGATCAATGAGTCCTAACCTGATGTGTATGGACTCCATTGTCTTTTGCCTTGCTGCCTTTGTGAACACATCTGCTAACTGATCCTCACTCCGAGTATAACAAGGTAGAATCACCCCAAGAATCATCATCTGCCTCACCTTGTGACAATCAACCTCAATGTGCTTTGTTCTCTCATGGAACACAGAATTAGATGCAATGTGGATAGCTGCTTGATTATCACAATGCATTGTCATTGGCGTTGCTTGAAAATCTCCAGATGCTTCAAAATCCCTTTTATCCACACTAGCTCATTTGTAAGCTTCAGCATTGCTCTATACTCGGCCTCAGCACTGGAACAAGACACTACCTTCTGCTTCTTACTCTTCCAAGTGACCAAGTTACCACCAATGAATGTACAATAGCCTGTGGTTGATCTCTGTCTGCTCGGTCTCCAGCCCAATCTGCATCACAGTAGCCTACAACCTCAGTACTCTTGTTACATCCCATCCATACTCCAAGACCAGTAGTTCCATTCAGATACATCAAGATCCTTTCCACCATCCGCCAGTGGTGCTCCTTAGGAACTTGCATGTGTTGACTGACTTGATTCACCGCAAAGCACACATCAGGTAGTAATGGTAAGATAAATCAACTTCCCCACTAGCTTCCTATACAGCTTAGGATCATGGAATGGCTTGCTATCCTCAATCTCCCCCTCACGTGGAACCTTGTAACCATCCTCCATTGGCATCTTGGCTGTCTTTCCTCCATAGGCATCTGCTCCCTTCAAGAGATCAATCACATACTTCCTTTGAGACATAAACAATCCTTCCTTTGATCTGCATATCTCAATCCCAAGAAAATACTTCATTTCCCCCAAGTCTTTAATCTCAAAGCTTGCCTTGAGATACTCCTTTGTAGCCTTGATGCCTTCCTTATCACTGCCTGTGATGATGATATCATCCACATACACAAGCAACACCACAATACCAGATGAGGTGGTTAGGGTAAAGAGAGTGTGATCCAATTCTGACTTTCTGAACCCTCTCCCATTCAGTGTAGTACTCAACTTGTTGTACCACGCCCTTGGAGACTGCTTGAGACCATAGATAGCTTTCCTCAACCTCAACACATTACCCTTCTTTACTAGATGTTCAAGACCTGGTGGTGGATGCATGTATACTTCATCTTCCAACTCTCCTTGAAGGAATGCATTCTTCACATCCATTTGCCACAAATCCCACTCAAGATTCACAGCTAAAGATAATACAATCCTGATAGTATGAAGTTTAGCCACAGGAGCAAAGGTCTCAACATAGTCCTCACCATATGTCTGAGTAAATCCTCTTGCCACCAACCTAGACTTGCGCCTCTCTATTCTTCCATCAGGATGAAACTTGATTGTGAACACCCATTTACTAGTCACTGCCTTCTTCCCTTTAGGCAGCTCACTCTCATACCATGTTTCATTCTTAATCATGGCTCCGGACTCATCAGCAACTGAATCTCTCCACTCCTTTAAAGCCATAGCTTCTTCATATGTCCTTGGAATATAGCTCTCATCCAAGCTTACTGTGAAGGCTGTATGCTCGTCCGGAAACTCTGCAAAGGAACACATAGCTTGAGAAGGATGCTCCACAGCCTGGGCATTGTAGTACACTCTCGTGTTTACCCAGTTGGAAGCATCTCTCTTCACCCTTGTGCTCCTCCTTAGCTCCTGAACTTGTTCTTCTTGTGGCTCTTGCCCATCTTCACTTGATTGAGCACCACTCTCATTTGACCCATCTCCTTCACTAGACTGAGTACCACTCTCATCTGAGCCAGTAGACTCTCTTTGCCCATCTCCACTAGACTGAGCACCACTCTCTACTTCCTGTGTCACCTCTTGATTATGCTGGCCTGAATCTTCTTGATTTTGCACTTGCTCATGAGATTCAGTTCCATTCCCCCTCTCATGATCAAGAGGAGTTGTTCTTTCAGCTTCACTAGTCGGATTGGAAGACTCTCTTCTTCCAGATTCCTGATCCTGGGATAACCCTATCCCTAGCTTCTCCAACAGCACCCTCAGTGTTGTTGCTCTATCAGATGGAGCTTGAGACAAATCCTTCAGATTTTCCCACTCCTTTTCTTCATAATACCCTTTTGATTCAATAAACTTCACTTCTCTAGATACCATCACTCTCCTTGCTTCAGGATCATAGCACTTGTATCCCTTCTGAGTGATAGAGTATCCAATGAACATAGCCTTAGTACTCTTTGCCTCCAGCTTGTTTCTCTGTTCTCCTGGAGTCATGACATAGCATACACACCCAAATACTCGTAGGTGATCAATAAAAGGCTTGCTCTTATTCAGCACCTCAAATGGAGACAGATTCTTCAGTATCTTGGTTGGGACCCGGTTGATGAGATAGCAAGCAGTCTGTACAGCATCTCCCCAAAAACGTTTTGGGACATTTGCATGAAACATCATCGACCTAGCAACCTCCATCAAGTGCCTATTCTTCCTCTCAGCTACACCATTCTGCTGTGGTGTGTAGGGACAACTGGTCTGATGCACAATCCCATGCTTGGCTAGATGACTCTTGAAGGCATTGCTGATGTATTCACCTCCGTTGTCTGATCTCAGTACCTTCACAGTAGCATTGTATTGATTAGATACATATGCTTGGAAGTTCATAAACGCTTCTAGCACCTATCTTTAGATGGAAGCAATGTGAGCCATGTATACTTAGACTTCTCATCAATGAATGTCACAAAGTATTTATGGCTGTCTCTAGACATGCATGGAGCGGTCCACACATCCGAGTGAACTAGATCAAAGCAATGCTCATAAGTAGTCTTAGATGTTGGGAAAACAGTCCTACAATGCTTTCCTAATATGCATGCTTCACAATCCAAGTGATTGAATGACATATTAGGGATTATCAATTCAATGGCACGAGCATGAGGATGTCCTAATCTAGCATGCCAAGTAATACTATCAATCTTCTCAGCAGTACTACTCAAGCAAATAGAATCAAAGGGATTAGAGGTCTTAGCCAAGTCGAGGTGGTATAGCTGATTCTTGCTGTCTCCTCTGCCAATGACTCTCCCAGTCTTCAAATCTTGAAACTCAACTTCATCAGGTCTGAATACTACTTGACAATCAAGATCAATGGTAGCTTTCTTCACAGATAATAGATTTGAAGTGAACTGAGGCATGTAGAAGGCAGCCGTGTCCTTCTCAAACAGTTTGAGCTTTCCCACTCCTTCTATTGGGATCATAGCACCATTAGCTATCCTAACACTCCCTGTTGCAGCCTTGATCTCACTTATAAGCCTCCTATCACTGATCATATGATGACTTGCTCCAGAATCAATCACCATGGGTTTAGAAGCTCCGGATTGTATAGCATGCTTCTTGCTTGCTGCTAAGGCTTGTACATGTTCCATGAACACTCTCCATTCCTTCCTGGTGATGCGATCATCAGCTCCACTCCCTTTCTCCTGCTCTCTTAACACCCCACTGTCTTCTACTGATTCCCCCATGTAGGCTGAGTAAGAACACTCTCCCACAACTCTCTTCCTACCCTTTCCTATGTTGATAGAAGCTTTGGATAGCATTCTGCACCTCCTCCTCTTCCGGAAGCCCTCACTCCTACTCCCGGTTAGCCTCCATGAGCCCTCACTCCTACTCATGGTTAGCTTCTGGAAGCTCTCACTCCTACTCCCAGTTGGCTTCCATGAGCTCTCACTCCTACTCATGGTTAGCCTCTCATCATCTCTCATTATCTCATACGCCCTTCTTATAAGCACACAGATCTCTTCCATTTCCGGAAGCTGTTCCCCTCTTAGAACCATCTCCACCAGCCACCCATATGATGACTCCATGCTCGCCAAGAGCTTCAAGACCATCTCTTGCTCATGTATAGCATCTCCATCCACATAGGATCTCAACCCTTGTAGTTCAACCCACAAGTGTTGTAGCTTCCTCACATGGTTATTGAACTCTTCTCTTCCTGTTTAACTTCACTGATCACCTTCTTGACTTCATACACTCTCCTAAGACTGATCTTGTTCTCATAAACATCTTCAATCTTCTCAAGCAGTGTACTTTCTTCAAGACTAAAGCAATCTCCACTTGTTTCTCTTGCTGTCTGATCTTTCTCAGCAGCTTTACCCTTCAAAGACTCTTCCTTCTCATGGTTTCTCCAAACTCCACACCTTTTCAGAGTTGTTTTCATTTGTGAGAACCACCCCCACTCATTCCTCTCTCTTCTTCTCTTCACGCCTTGTTGTACCAGATTGAAGCAGCTCCATTTCCTTTAGCCTAAGCAAACACCTTTAGCCTAGATCTTCCCCCAAATGCTTCTAATCTCACACGCCAAGCTTAACCACAAGTAGACCCCTCTTCTGACCTTGTCAAACACCTAAAGGGACTCCCTTGAGCTGACTCTCCAAAAGAAACACCAACAGACACAAACTTGACTTTTAAAGGATCTAGCTCTTGAAAAACTCTCAAGAACTCTCAAGAACACTCAAGAACACTCAAGAACATTTAGAAACGAAATCACTCTCTCCTTTTAAAGGAACCTGGCTCTGATACCATATTAGATTTTGTGATTTAAAGAGTGATTAAGTTTAATCTGAGAATTAAAGAGATTGGAGATTAAGAACAAGAGAGAGACTAGAGAGAGAGACTCAAAACTCCATTAATTAATAATGAGAGGGTTTACAAGTATTATAGAGAGAGAACAATAATTTCGAAATGTTCAGTATAGCTAGGATAAGGCATGTGAGTCAAGATGCTGAATCAAATGGCTAAGGTTTCCTCACGCTTGGGTACTTTGCTTTAGCTTTCCACTCCTTTGCCAGCCTGTCTACCCGCTCTCTAGCCATTCTGACAGCCCTTATCCAAAACTCCTCCTTGCTCTCCAGACTCCTCCTGCGTGTTTCACTCTCCAAAGGATGCAAGGTAACTTCCAAGGTCTTTAACTCAGTTACCACAGTAACAATAAGTTACTGTGGTAAAATCTCCAAAGTTACTGTCTGCTCCAAATCTCTTCTCTCTAATATATCAACTCTTTATTCTCTCCTCTCAAACAAGAACTTCTTATACATAAAGGTTGGAGAATCACCAGGAAGTTGAATAAATCTCTAGGAGTTGGGATGAAGAAGTTATCCCACTTTCTAATCAGGTGATTCCAGTTTCCCAGTTTGGGAATAGGACAGCTTCTTCGTCGTTCCAATCAAACCAGGATGAATCACTTTGTAAGAAGCTTGATTTGGATACATAAAGTGTGGAGAATCACCAGGAAGTTGAATAAATCTCATAGGAGTTGGGATGAAGAAGTTATCCCACTTTCTAATCAGGTGATTCCAGTTTCCCAGTTTGGGAATAGGACAGCTTCTTCGTCGTTCCAATCAAACCAGGATGAATCACTTTGTAAGAAGCTTGATTTGGATACATAAAGTGTGGAGAATCACCAGGAAGTTGAATAAATCTCATAGGAGTTGGGATGAAGAAGTTATCCCACTTTCAATCAGGTGATTCCAGTTTCCCAGTTTGGGAATAGGACAGCTTCTTCGTCGTTCCAATCAAACCAGGATGAATCACTTTGTAAGAAGCTTGATTTGGATACATAAAGTGTTGGAGAATCACCAGGAAGTTGAATAAATCTCATAGGAGTTGGGATGAAGAAGTTATCCCACTTTCTAATCAGGTGATTCCAGTTTCCCAGTTTGGGAATAGGACAGCTTCTTCGTCGTTCCAATCAAACCAGGATGAATCACTTTGTAAGAAGCTTGATTTGGATACATAAAGTGGTGGAGAATCACCAGGAAGTTGAATAAATCTCATAGGAGTTGGGATGAAGAAGTTATCCCACTTTCTAATCAGGTGATTCCAGTTTCCCAGTTTGGGAATAGGACAGCTTCTTCGTCGTTCCAATCAAACCAGGATGAATCACTTTGTAAGAAGCTTGATTTGGATACATAAAGTGTTGGAGAATCACCAGGAAGTTGAATAAATCTCATAGGAGTTGGGATGAAGAAGTTATCCCACTTTCTAATCAGGTGATTCCAGTTTCCCAGTTTGGGAATAGGACAGCTTCTTCGTCGTTCCAATCAAACCAGGATGAATCACTTTGTAAGAAGCTTGATTTGGATACATAAAGTGTTGGAGAATCACCAGGAAGTTGAATAAATCTCATAGGAGTTGGGATGAAGAAGTTATCCCACTTTCTAATCAGGTGATTCCAGTTTCCCAGTTTGGGAATAGGACAGCTTCTTCGTCGTTCCAATCAAACCAGGATGAATCACTTTGTAAGAAGCTTGATTTGGATACATAAAGTGTTGGAGAATCACCAGGAAGTTGAATAAATCTCATAGGAGTTGGGATGAAGAAGTTATCCCACTTTCTAATCAGGTGATTCCAGTTTCCCAGTTTGGGAATAGGACAGCTTCTTCGTCGTTCCAATCAAACCAGGATGAATCACTTTGTAAGAAGCTTGATTTGGATACATAAAGTGTTGGAGAATCACCAGGAAGTTGAATAAATCTCATAGGAGTTGGGATGAAGAAGTTATCCCACTTTCTAATCAGGTGATTCCAGTTTCCCAGTTTGGGAATAGGACAGCTTCTTCGTCGTTCCAATCAAACCAGGATGAATCACTTTGTAAGAAGCTTGATTTGGATACATAAAGTGTTGGAGAATCACCAGGAAGTTGAATAATCTCATAGGAGTTGGGATGAAGAAGTTATCCCACTTTCTAATCAGGTGATTCCAGTTTCCCAGTTTGGGAATAGGACAGCTTCTTCGTCGTTCCAATCAAACCAGGATGAATCACTTTGTAAGAAGCTTGATTTGGATACATAAAATGGTGGAGAACACCAGGAAGTTGAATAAATCTCATAGGAGTTGGGATGAAGAAGTTATCCCACTTTCTAATCAGGTGATTCCAGTTTCCCAGTTTGGGAATAGGACAGCTTCTTCGTCGTTCCAATCAAACCAGGATGAATCACTTTGTAAGAAGCTTGATTTGGATACATAAAGTGTTGGAGAATCACCAGGAAGTTGAATAAATCTCATAGGAGTTGGGATGAAGAAGTTATCCCACTTTCTAATCAGGTGATTCCAGTTTCCCAGTTTGGGAATAGGACAGCTTCTTCGTCGTTCCAATCAAACCAGGATGAATCACTTTGTAAGAAGCTTGATTTGGATACATAAAGTGTTGGAGAATCACCAGGAAGTTGAATAAATCTCATAGGAGTTGGGATGAAGAAGTTATCCCACTTTCTAATCAGGTGATTCCAGTTTCCCAGTTTGGGAATAGGACAGCTTCTTCGTCGTTCCAATCAAACCAGGATGAATCACTTTGTAAGAAGCTTGATTTGGATACATAAAGTGTGGAGAATCACCAGGAAGTTGAATAAATCTCATAGGAGTTGGGATGAAGAAGTTATCCCACTTTCTAATCAGGTGATTCCAGTTTCCCAGTTTGGGAATAGGACAGCTTCTTCGTCGTTCCAATCAAACCAGGATGAATCACTTTGTAAGAAGCTTGATTTGGATACATAAAGTGTTGGAGAATCACCAGGAAGTTGAATAAATCTCATAGGAGTTGGGATGAAGAAGTTATCCCACTTTCTAATCAGGTGATTCCAGTTTCCCAGTTTGGGAATAGGACAGCTTCTTCGTCGTTCCAATCAAACCAGGATGAATCACTTTGTAAGAAGCTTGATTTGGATACATAAAGTGTTGGAGAATCACCAGGAAGTTGAATAAATCTCATAGGAGTTGGGATGAAGAAGTTATCCCACTTTCTAATCAGGTGATTCCAGTTTCCCAGTTTGGGAATAGGACAGCTTCTTCGTCGTTCCAATCAAACCAGGATGAATCACTTTGTAAGAAGCTTGATTTGGATACATAAAGTGTTGGAGAATCACCAGGAAGTTGAATAAATCTCATAGGAGTTGGGATGAAGAAGTTATCCCACTTTCTAATCAGGTGATTCCAGTTTCCCAGTTTGGGAATAGGACAGCTTCTTCGTCGTTCCAATCAAACCAGGATGAATCACTTTGTAAGAAGCTTGATTTGGATACATAAAGTGTTGGAGAATCACCAGGAAGTTGAATAAATCTCATAGGAGTTGGGATGAAGAAGTTATCCCACTTTCTAATCAGGTGATTCCAGTTTCCCAGTTTGGGAATAGGACAGCTTCTTCGTCGTTCCAATCAAACCAGGATGAATCACTTTGTAAGAAGCTTGATTTGGATACATAAAGTGTTGGAGAATCACCAGGAAGTTGAATAAATCTCATAGGAGTTGGGATGAAGAAGTTATCCCACTTTCTAATCAGGTGATTCCAGTTTCCCAGTTTGGGAATAGGACAGCTTCTTCGTCGTTCCAATCAAACCAGGATGAATCACTTTGTAAGAAGCTTGATTTGGATACATAAAGTGTTGGAGAATCACCAGGAAGTTGAATAAATCTCATAGGAGTTGGGATGAAGAAGTTATCCCACTTTCAAATCAGGTGATTCCAGTTTCCCAGTTTGGGAATAGGACAGCTTCTTCGTCGTTCCAATCAAACCAGGATGAATCACTTTGTAAGAAGCTTGATTTGGATACATAAAGTGTTGGAGAATCACCAGGAAGTTGAATAAATCTCATAGGAGTTGGGATGAAGAAGTTATCCCACTTTCAAATCAGGTGATTCCAGTTTCCCAGTTTGGGAATAGGACAGCTTCTTCGTCGTTCCAATCAAACCAGGATGAATCACTTTGTAAGAAGCTTGATTTGGATACATAAAGTGTTGGAGAATCACCAGGAAGTTGAATAAATCTCATAGGAGTTGGGATGAAGAAGTTATCCCACTTTCTAATCAGGTGATTCCAGTTTCCCAGTTTGGGAATAGGACAGCTTCTTCGTCGTTCCAATCAAACCAGGATGAATCACTTTGTAAGAAGCTTGATTTGGATACATAAAGTGTTGGAGAATCACCAGGAAGTTGAATAAATCTCATAGGAGTTGGGATGAAGAAGTTATCCCACTTTCTAATCAGGTGATTCCAGTTTCCCAGTTTGGGAATAGGACAGCTTCTTCGTCGTTCCAATCAAACCAGGATGAATCACTTTGTAAGAAGCTTGATTTGGATACATAAAGTGTTGGAGAATCACCAGGAAGTTGAATAAATCTCATAGGAGTTGGGATGAAGAAGTTATCCCACTTTCTAATCAGGTGATTCCAGTTTCCCAGTTTGGGAATAGGACAGCTTCTTCGTCGTTCCAATCAAACCAGGATGAATCACTTTGTAAGAAGCTTGATTTGGATACATAAAGTGTGGAGAATCACCAGGAAGTTGAATAAATCTCATAGGAGTTGGGATGAAGAAGTTATCCCACTTTCAAATCAGGTGATTCCAGTTTCCCAGTTTGGGAATAGGACAGCTTCTTCGTCGTTCCAATCAAACCAGGATGAATCACTTTGTAAGAAGCTTGATTTGGATACATAAAGTGTTGGAGAATCACCAGGAAGTTGAATAAATCTCATAGGAGTTGGGATGAAGAAGTTATCCCACTTTCTAATCAGGTGATTCCAGTTTCCCAGTTTGGGAATAGGACAGCTTCTTCGTCGTTCCAATCAAACCAGGATGAATCACTTTGTAAGAAGCTTGATTTGGATACATAAAGTGTTGGAGAATCACCAGGAAGTTGAATAAATCTCATAGGAGTTGGGATGAAGAAGTTATCCCACTTTCAAATCAGGTGATTCCAGTTTCCCAGTTTGGGAATAGGACAGCTTCTTCGTCGTTCCAATCAAACCAGGATGAATCACTTTGTAAGAAGCTTGATTTGGATACATAAAGTGTTGGAGAATCACCAGGAAGTTGAATAAATCTCATAGGAGTTGGGATGAAGAAGTTATCCCACTTTCTAATCAGGTGATTCCAGTTTCCCAGTTTGGGAATAGGACAGCTTCTTCGTCGTTCCAATCAAACCAGGATGAATCACTTTGTAAGAAGCTTGATTTGGATACATAAAGTGTTGGAGAATCACCAGGAAGTTGAATAAATCTCATAGGAGTTGGGATGAAGAAGTTATCCCACTTTCTAATCAGGTGATTCCAGTTTCCCAGTTTGGGAATAGGACAGCTTCTTCGTCGTTCCAATCAAACCAGGATGAATCACTTTGTAAGAAGCTTGATTTGGATACATAAAGTGTTGGAGAATCACCAGGAAGTTGAATAAATCTCATAGGAGTTGGGATGAAGAAGTTATCCCACTTTCTAATCAGGTGATTCCAGTTTCCCAGTTTGGGAATAGGACAGCTTCTTCGTCGTTCCAATCAAACCAGGATGAATCACTTTGTAAGAAGCTTGATTTGGATACATAAAGTGTTGGAGAATCACCAGGAAGTTGAATAAATCTCATAGGAGTTGGGATGAAGAAGTTATCCCACTTTCAAATCAGGTGATTCCAGTTTCCCAGTTTGGGAATAGGACAGCTTCTTCGTCGTTCCAATCAAACCAGGATGAATCACTTTGTAAGAAGCTTGATTTGGATACATAAAGTGTTGGAGAATCACCAGGAAGTTGAATTAATCTCATAGGAGTTGGGATGAAGAAGTTATCCCACTTTCTAATCAGGTGATTCCAGTTTCCCAGTTTGGGAATAGGACAGCTTCTTCGTCGTTCCAATCAAACCAGGATGAATCACTTTGTAAGAAGCTTGATTTGGATACATAAAGTGTTGGAGAATCACCAGGAAGTTGAATAAATCTCATAGGAGTTGGGATGAAGAAGTTATCCCACTTTCAAATCAGGTGATTCCAGTTTCCCAGTTTGGGAATAGGACAGCTTCTTCGTCGTTCCAATCAAACCAGGATGAATCACTTTGTAAGAAGCTTGATTTGGATACATAAAGTGTTGGAGAATCACCAGGAAGTTGAATAAATCTCATAGGAGTTGGGATGAAGAAGTTATCCCACTTTCAAATCAGGTGATTCCAGTTTCCCAGTTTGGGAATAGGACAGCTTCTTCGTCGTTCCAATCAAACCAGGATGAATCACTTTGTAAGAAGCTTGATTTGGATACATAAAGTGTTGGAGAATCACCAGGAAGTTGAATAATCTCATAGGAGTTGGGATGAAGAGTTATCCCACTTTCAAATCAGGTGATTCCAGTTTCCCAGTTTGGGAATAGGACAGCTTCTTCGTCGTTCCAATCAAACCAGGATGAATCACTTTGTAAGAAGCTTGATTTGGATACATAAAGTGTTGGAGAATCACCAGGAAGTTGAATAAATCTCATAGGAGTTGGGATGAAGAAGTTATCCCACTTTCTAATCAGGTGATTCCAGTTTCCCAGTTTGGGAATAGGACAGCTTCTTCGTCGTTCCAATCAAACCAGGATGAATCACTTTGTAAGAAGCTTGATTTGGATACATAAAGTGTTGGAGAATCACCAGGAAGTTGAATAAATCTCATAGGAGTTGGGATGAAGAAGTTATCCCACTTTCAAATCAGGTGATTCCAGTTTCCCAGTTTGGGAATAGGACAGCTTCTTCGTCGTTCCAATCAAACCAGGATGAATCACTTTGTAAGAAGCTTGATTTGGATACATAAAGTGTTGGAGAATCACCAGGAAGTTGAATAAATCTCATAGGAGTTGGGATGAAGAAGTTATCCCACTTTCAAATCAGGTGATTCCAGTTTCCCAGTTTGGGAATAGGACAGCTTCTTCGTCGTTCCAATCAAACCAGGATGAATCACTTTGTAAGAAGCTTGATTTGGATACATAAAGTGTTGGAGAATCACCAGGAAGTTGAATAAATCTCATAGGAGTTGGGATGAAGAAGTTATCCCACTTTCAAATCAGGTGATTCCAGTTTCCCAGTTTGGGAATAGGACAGCTTCTTCGTCGTTCCAATCAAACCAGGATGAATCACTTTGTAAGAAGCTTGATTTGGATACATAAAGTGTTGGAGAATCACCAGGAAGTTGAATAAATCTCATAGGAGTTGGGATGAAGAAGTTATCCCACTTTCTAATCAGGTGATTCCAGTTTCCCAGTTTGGGAATAGGACAGCTTCTTCGTCGTTCCAATCAAACCAGGATGAATCACTTTGTAAGAAGCTTGATTTGGATACATAAAGTGGTGGAGAATCACCAGGAAGTTGAATAAATCTCATAGGAGTTGGGATGAAGAAGTTATCCCACTTTCAAATCAGGTGATTCCAGTTTCCCAGTTTGGGAATAGGACAGCTTCTTCGTCGTTCCAATCAAACCAGGATGAATCACTTTGTAAGAAGCTTGATTTGGATACATAAAGTGTTGGAGAATCACCAGGAAGTTGAATAAATCTCATAGGAGTTGGGATGAAGAAGTTATCCCACTTTCAAATCAGGTGATTCCAGTTTCCCAGTTTGGGAATAGGACAGCTTCTTCGTCGTTCCAATCAAACCAGGATGAATCACTTTGTAAGAAGCTTGATTTGGATACATAAAGTGTTGGAGAATCACCAGGAAGTTGAATAAATCTCATAGGAGTTGGGATGAAGAAGTTATCCCACTTTCAAATCAGGTGATTCCAGTTTCCCAGTTTGGGAATAGGACAGCTTCTTCGTCGTTCCAATCAAACCAGGATGAATCACTTTGTAAGAAGCTTGATTTGGATACATAAAGTGTTGGAGAATCACCAGGAAGTTGAATAAATCTCATAGGAGTTGGGATGAAGAAGTTATCCCACTTTCAAATCAGGTGATTCCAGTTTCCCAGTTTGGGAATAGGACAGCTTCTTCGTCGTTCCAATCAAACCAGGATGAATCACTTTGTAAGAAGCTTGATTTGGATACATAAAGTGTTGGAGAATCACCAGGAAGTTGAATTAATCTCATAGGAGTTGGGATGAAGAAGTTATCCCACTTTCAAATCAGGTGATTCCAGTTTCCCAGTTTGGGAATAGGACAGCTTCTTCGTCGTTCCAATCAAACCAGGATGAATCACTTTGTAAGAAGCTTGATTTGGATACATAAAGTGTTGGAGAATCACCAGGAAGTTGAATAAATCTCATAGGAGTTGGGATGAAGAAGTTATCCCACTTTCTAATCAGGTGATTCCAGTTTCCCAGTTTGGGAATAGGACAGCTTCTTCGTCGTTCCAATCAAACCAGGATGAATCACTTTGTAAGAAGCTTGATTTGGATACATAAAGTGTTGGAGAATCACCAGGAAGTTGAATAAATCTCATAGGAGTTGGGATGAAGAAGTTATCCCACTTTCAAATCAGGTGATTCCAGTTTCCCAGTTTGGGAATAGGACAGCTTCTTCGTCGTTCCAATCAAACCAGGATGAATCACTTTGTAAGAAGCTTGATTTGGATACATAAAGTGTTGGAGAATCACCAGGAAGTTGAATAAATCTCATAGGAGTTGGGATGAAGAAGTTATCCCACTTTCAAATCAGGTGATTCCAGTTTCCCAGTTTGGGAATAGGACAGCTTCTTCGTCGTTCCAATCAAACCAGGATGAATCACTTTGTAAGAAGCTTGATTTGGATACATAAAGTGTTGGAGAATCACCAGGAAGTTGAATAATCTCATAGGAGTTGGGATGAAGAAGTTATCCCACTTTCAAATCAGGTGATTCCAGTTTCCCAGTTTGGGAATAGGACAGCTTCTTCGTCGTTCCAATCAAACCAGGATGAATCACTTTGTAAGAAGCTTGATTTGGATACATAAAGTGTTGGAGAATCACCAGGAAGTTGAATAAATCTCATAGGAGTTGGGATGAAGAAGTTATCCCACTTTCTAATCAGGTGATTCCAGTTTCCCAGTTTGGGAATAGGACAGCTTCTTCGTCGTTCCAATCAAACCAGGATGAATCACTTTGTAAGAAGCTTGATTTGGATACATAAAGTGGTGGAGAATCACCAGGAAGTTGAATAAATCTCATAGGAGTTGGGATGAAGAAGTTATCCCACTTTCAAATCAGGTGATTCCAGTTTCCCAGTTTGGGAATAGGACAGCTTCTTCGTCGTTCCAATCAAACCAGGATGAATCACTTTGTAAGAAGCTTGATTTGGATACATAAAGTGTTGGAGAATCACCAGGAAGTTGAATAAATCTCATAGGAGTTGGGATGAAGAAGTTATCCCACTTTCTAATCAGGTGATTCCAGTTTCCCAGTTTGGGAATAGGACAGCTTCTTCGTCGTTCCAATCAAACCAGGATGAATCACTTTGTAAGAAGCTTGATTTGGATACATAAAGTGTTGGAGAATCACCAGGAAGTTGAATAAATCTCATAGGAGTTGGGATGAAGAAGTTATCCCACTTTCAAATCAGGTGATTCCAGTTTCCCAGTTTGGGAATAGGACAGCTTCTTCGTCGTTCCAATCAAACCAGGATGAATCACTTTGTAAGAAGCTTGATTTGGATACATAAAGTGTGGAGAATCACCAGGAAGTTGAATAAATCTCATAGGAGTTGGGATGAAGAAGTTATCCCACTTTCTAATCAGGTGATTCCAGTTTCCCAGTTTGGGAATAGGACAGCTTCTTCGTCGTTCCAATCAAACCAGGATGAATCACTTTGTAAGAAGCTTGATTTGGATACATAAAGTGGTGGAGAATCACCAGGAAGTTGAATAAATCTCATAGGAGTTGGGATGAAGAAGTTATCCCACTTTCTAATCAGGTGATTCCAGTTTCCCAGTTTGGGAATAGGACAGCTTCTTCGTCGTTCCAATCAAACCAGGATGAATCACTTTGTAAGAAGCTTGATTTGGATACATAAAGTGTTGGAGAATCACCAGGAAGTTGAATAAATCTCATAGGAGTTGGGATGAAGAAGTTATCCCACTTTCTAATCAGGTGATTCCAGTTTCCCAGTTTGGGAATAGGACAGCTTCTTCGTCGTTCCAATCAAACCAGGATGAATCACTTTGTAAGAAGCTTGATTTGGATACATAAAGTGTTGGAGAATCACCAGGAAGTTGAATAAATCTCATAGGAGTTGGGATGAAGAAGTTATCCCACTTTCAAATCAGGTGATTCCAGTTTCCCAGTTTGGGAATAGGACAGCTTCTTCGTCGTTCCAATCAAACCAGGATGAATCACTTTGTAAGAAGCTTGATTTGGATACATAAAGTGTTGGAGAATCACCAGGAAGTTGAATAAATCTCATAGGAGTTGGGATGAAGAAGTTATCCCACTTTCAAATCAGGTGATTCCAGTTTCCCAGTTTGGGAATAGGACAGCTTCTTCGTCGTTCCAATCAAACCAGGATGAATCACTTTGTAAGAAGCTTGATTTGGATACATAAAGTGTTGGAGAATCACCAGGAAGTTGAATAAATCTCATAGGAGTTGGGATGAAGAAGTTATCCCACTTTCGAATCAGGATGAATCACTTTATAAGAAGCTTGATTTGGATACATAAAGTGTTGGAGAATCACCAGGAAGTTGAATAAATCTCATAGGAGTTGGGATGAAGAAGTTATCCCACTTTCAAATCAGGTGATTCCAGTTTCCCAGTTTGGGAATAGGACAGCTTCTTCGTCGTTCCAATCAAACCAGGATGAATCACTTTGTAAGAAGCTTGATTTGGATACATAAAGTGTTGGAGAATCACCAGGAAGTTGAATAAATCTCATAGGAGTTGGGATGAAGAAGTTATCCCACTTTCTAATCAGGTGATTCCAGTTTCCCAGTTTGGGAATAGGACAGCTTCTTCGTCGTTCCAATCAAACCAGGATGAATCACTTTGTAAGAAGCTTGATTTGGATACATAAAGTGTTGGAGAATCACCAGGAAGTTGAATAATCTCATAGGAGTTGGGATGAAGAAGTTATCCCACTTTCAAATCAGGTGATTCCAGTTTCCCAGTTTGGGAATAGGACAGCTTCTTCGTCGTTCCAATCAAACCAGGATGAATCACTTTGTAAGAAGCTTGATTTGGATACATAAAGTGTTGGAGAATCACCAGGAAGTTGAATAAATCTCATAGGAGTTGGGATGAAGAAGTTATCCCACTTTCTAATCAGGTGATTCCAGTTTCCCAGTTTGGGAATATGACAGCTTCTTCGTCGTTCCAATCAAACCAGGATGAATCACTTTGTAAGAAGCTTGATTTGGATACATAAAGTGTTGGAGAATCACCAGGAAGTTGAATAAATCTCATAGGAGTTGGGATGAAGAAGTTATCCCACTTTCAAATCAGGTGATTCCAGTTTCCCAGTTTGGGAATAGGACAGCTTCTTCGTCGTTCCAATCAAACCAGGATGAATCACTTTGTAAAAGCTTGATTTGGATACATAAAGTGTTGGAGAATCACCAGGAAGTTGAATTAATCTCATAGGAGTTGGGATGAAGAAGTTATCCCACTTTCTAATCAGGTGATTCCAGTTTCCCAGTTTGGGAATAGGACAGCTTCTTCGTCGTTCCAATCAAACCAGGATGAATCACTTTGTAAGAAGCTTGATTTGGATACATAAAGTGTTGGAGAATCACCAGGAAGTTGAATAAATCTCATAGGAGTTGGGATGAAGAAGTTATCCCACTTTCAAATCAGGTGATTCCAGTTTCCCAGTTTGGGAATGTTGAGATGAGGTAATAAAGAGTGACTACATTGATAGAGAAAGAGGATTGAGACAGACAGTAACTTTGGAGTTACCACAGTAACTTTGGTTTTACTGTGGTAACTAAGTTAAAGCTTGGAAAGTTACCTTGGCTCACATTGGAGAGTAAGCCACGACCAAGAGCTGTATGGATAAGGGGGGAGCAGTCTGGATAAGGTTTCCTCACAGCTAGAGAGGCTGGAGACAGGCTGTAAAGTAGACAGCATCTAGTAAAAGATGCCAAAGGGATCAAGCATGTGAAGACTCCCATTGGCTGCTTTTGGATGGCTCTCTTTGACTACACATGCCCTGAACCTCTACCTTATCTATTGATTTCGAAATTGATTGTCTCTCTCATAAGTATGTTGTAAACCTCATCTTTATTAATTAATGGAGTTTTGAGTCTCTCTCTTTATTCTCTCACTAAAATCTCTTAATCTCTTTAATCTTTTCATCTGATTATCTCTGATTATTTGAATCATGCTCTAATACACAAAAGTGTATATGGTATCAGAGCCAGGTTGGCAAAAAAGGGGTGAGTGTGATTTCTTTTTCTCAAAATCAGAGTGTTCTTGAGTGTTCTTGAGTGTTCTTGGGATTATTGAGGTTTCTGGGTATGTGTGTTGTCTCTTTGTGTGGCTGGGTTTATTTGAGATTCTCTGGTGGAAACATGGATATGAAGCACGAATCTAGTGGAGCAGTGAAGATTCAAGAAGAAAACAAGTGGGTTTGGCCAAGATGGGTAAAGACAGCTTTGGGAAGCTGTGAGATTTGGAGTAATCAAGTAAAGGGAGAACCTTTAATGGAGAGAGCTGCTGATGGGGGTCAGACAGCAAGGTTGAAATGTGAAGATCAGTTGAGTCTTGAAGAAAGTATATCTCTTGAGAAGATTGAAGATGTTTATGAGAACAAGATCAATCTAAGGAGGATGTATGAAGTCAGGAAGATGATCTGTGAGTTGAAACAAGGGAAAGAAGGTTTCAATCAGCATGTGAAGAAGCTGAGATGTTTGTGGTCGGAGTTACAAAGCTTGAGACCAAGAAGTTGTGATCCGAGAGTGCTAGAAGAGTGGCGAGAGCAAGATGTTGTCTTCAGCCTCCTTGCAAGCTTGGATTCATCTTATGGCTGGTTGGTAAAGCTTATTCTCAAGGAAGAGAAGCTACCCAACATGGAAGAAGTGTGTGTACTTGTTCAGAGGCTTCATCAAGTGATGGAAGAGAACAAAGAGATAACTTGGAGTAAGGAGGGTGCTAAAAGGAAGAAGGGAAGGCTGAGACGACGTTCTAAGGCTCAGATCAGAAGAGGAAGGTGTTGGAAGAGAAGCATACTGTCTGGTTATCAAGGTAGCTATGGTACTATGAAGATGGGCAGAGTAGAAGCACAACAGATTCTTATGGGAGAGTGTTCTTACTCAGCTTACATGGGAGAATCTGTAGAGAGCAGTGGGGTTATGAGGAAGCTAGAGACCAAAGGAGCGGATGAGCGTGTCACAAAGGAGGAATGGGATGAGTTTGTCAAGTATGTGTATGCTTTGGCTACGACCCGGAGACAGGGTGCTCCTGCCAAAGCATCCACATCCAACAAACCCATCATTGTTGATTCTGGAGCAAGTCATCACATGATTAGTGACAGAAGCTTAATGAGTGATGTAAAGAAAGCTACTGGGGGTGTGATGATAGCTAATGGTGATAGGATTCCAATAGAAGGAGTTGGAAAGCTCAAGCTATTTGATAAAGACTCAGATGCCTTCTACATGCCACAGTTTGCTTCAAATCTACTATCTGTGAGGAAAGCCACAATTGATCTTGGCTGTCAAGTAGTATTCAGGCCAGATGATGTTGAGTTCCAAGATTTGAAGACTGGAAGGGTCATTGGGAGAGGAGACAGCAAGAATAATCTATACCAGCTCCAATTGGCTAAGATTTCTAAACCCTTTGATTCTATGTGTTTGAGTAGTACTTATGAGAAGATTGATAGTATTACTTGGCATGCTAGATTGGGTCATCCTCATGCTCGTGCTATTGAATTGATAATTCCTAATATGTCATTTAATCACTTGGAGTGTGAAGCATGCATATTAGGAAAGCATTGTAGGACTGTTTTTCCAACATCAGAAACTACTTATGAGCATTGCTTTGATCTAGTTCATTCAGATGTGTGGACTGCTCCTTGTTTGTCTAGAGATAGCCAGAAGTACTTTGTGACATTCATTGATGAGAAGTCTAAGTATACTTGGCTTACATTGCTTCCATCTAAAGATAGGGTGCTAGAAGCATTTATGAACTTCCAAGCATATGTATCTAATCAATACAATGCTACTGTGAAGGTACTGAGATCAGATAATGGAGGTGAATACATCAGCAATGCCTTCAAGAGTCATCTAGCCAAGCATGGGATTGTGCATCAGACTAGCTGTCCTTATACACCACAGCAGAATGGTGTAGCTGAGAGGAAGAACAGGCACTTGATGGAGGTTGCTAGATCAATGATGTTTCATGCAAATGTCCCAAAACGTTTTTGGAGTGATGCTGTGCAGACTGCTTGCTATCTCATCAACCGGGTTCCAACCAAGATATTGAAGAATCTGTCTCCATTTGAAGTGTTGAACAAGAGCAAACCTGTCATTGATCACCTACGTGTCTTTGGGTGTGTGTGCTATGTCATGGTTCCAGGAGAGCAGAGAAACAAGCTGGAGGCAAAGAGTACTAAGGCTATGTTCATTGGTTACTCTATCACTCAGAAAGGGTACAAGTGCTATGATCCTGAAGCAAGGAGAGTGATGGTATCTAGAGAAGTGAAGTTTGTTGAAACAAAAGGTTATTATGAAGAAAAGGAGTGGGAAAATCTGAAGGATTTGTCTCAAGCTCCATCTGATAAGGCAACAATACTGAGAGTGTTGTTGGAGAAGCTCGGGATAGGGTTGTCCCAGGATCAGGAACCCGGCAGGAGAGAGTCTTCCAATCAGACTGGTGGAGCTGGAAGAACAACTCCTCTTGATCATGAGAGGGGGAATGGAACTGAATCTGGTGAGCAAGAGCAAAACCAAGAGGATTCAGGTCTTCATGATCAAGTTGAGAACAATGTTCAGTCTAGTGGAGAAGTGGATGAGGTTCAGTCTAGTGGAGAAGTAGATGAGGTTCAGTCTAGTGGAGAAGAACAAGTCGGACCGGCCAGTTCAGAAGAAGAGCAAGTGGAGCCGGCTAGTGTGCAAACTGAAGATCAGGTGCAAGCTTTGAGGAGGAGCACAAGGATAAAGAGGGATCCTTCCAACTGGGTAAACACGAGAGTGTACTACAATGCCCAGGCTGTGGAGCATCCTTCTCAAGCCGTGTGTTCCTTTGCTGAGTTTCCAGAGGAGCATTATGCCTTTATGATTAGTCTGGATGAGAGTTATGTGCCAAGGACTTATGAAGAAGCTATGTTAGACAAGGAATGGAAAGAATCAGTGGGAGCTGAAGCAGGTGCTATGATCAAGAATGATACATGGTATGAGAGTGAGCTGCCTAAGGGAAAGAAGGCTGTATCTAGTAGATGGATCTTCACAATCAAGTATCTAGCAAATGGACAGATTGATAGGAAGAAGACCAGACTGGTTGCAAGAGGATTTACACAAACCTATGGAGAGGATTACATTGATACCTTTGCACCAGTAGCTAAGCTGCACACAGTTCGGATTGTGTTGTCCATTGCAACAAACTTGGAGTGGGATTTGTGGCAGATGGATGTGAAGAATGCTTTCTTACAAGGTGAGCTAGAAGATGAGGTATACATGCTTCCTCCTCCTGGTCTTGAGCATCTAGTAAAACCAGGAAATGTTTTGAGATTGAAGAAGGCAATATATGGGCTGAAGCAGTCTCCTAGAGCTTGGTACAGAAAGCTGAGTACAACTCTCAATGGGAGAGGATTCAGGAAGTCTGAACTGGATCATACACTCTTCACTTTGGTTACTCCATCAGGGATCATTGTGATACTGGTATATGTGGATGATTTGATTATCACAGGGAGTGATAAGGCTGGGATTAAAGCCACTAAAGAGTTCCTCAAGTCTGTGTTTGATATCAAAGACTTGGGAGAGATGAAGTATTTCTTGGGGATTGAGATATGCAGATCCAAGGAGGGTTTGTTTATGTGTCAAAGGAAGTATACAATGGATATGTTGAAGGAGACTGATGTACTTGGAGGAAAGGTAGCCAAGACACCTCTTGAAGAGGGGTATAAGGTCTTACGTGAGGGGGAGGTTGAAGAGAACCAGTTGTTTGAGGATGCTAAGCTGTATAGGAAGATGGTTGGCAAGCTGATCTACTTGACCATCACCAGACCAGATATATGTTTTGCTGTGAACCAAGTGAGTCAGCATATGCAGGCACCAAAGGTCCATCACTGGAAGATGGTTGATAGGATACTGAGGTATCTGAGTGGGACGACTGGACAAGGGGTTTGGATGGGTTGTAATGGCAGTACAGAAGTGGTTGGGTATTGTGATGCTGATTGGGCAGGAGATAGAGTGGACAGGAGATCAACTACTGGGTATTGTACATTCATTGGAGGAAACTTGGTTACTTGGAAGAGTAAGAAGCAGAAGGTTATCTCTTGTTCAAGTGCTGAAGCTGAGTATAGAGCCATGCTGAAGCTGACAAACGAGTTGGTGTGGATCAAGGGGATCTTGAAGCATCTAGAGATTGAGCAGAGTACTCCTATGACTATGCATTGTGACAATCAAGCAGCTATCCACATTGCCTCCAACTCAGTGTTTCATGAGAGAACAAAGCACATAGAGGTGGATTGTCATAAGGTGAGGCAGATGATTATCTTAGGAGTGATTCTGCCATGTTATACAAGAAGTGAAGATCAGCTTGCAGATGTGTTTACTAAGGCAGCGAGATTAAAGACAATGGAGTCCATACTATCCAGGCTTGGACTCATTGATCTTACTCCCAGGAGCTGAGCCCCTTAACCATGGAGTCTCCACTCTTTTTCCCTCATCAAAGTTTTATCCCAATGGGTTTTCTTTGGTGAGGTTTTTAATGAGGGAGGTCTTCATGGTTTCCAAGCTTGACTTGTTCCACATGGTCAAGCTTGAGGGGGAGTGTTGAGATGAGGTAATAAAGAGTGACTACATTGATAGAGAAAGAGGATTGAGACAGACAGTAACTTTGGAGTTACCACAGTAACTTTGGTTTTACTGTGGTAACTAAGTTAAAGCTTGGAAAGTTACCTTGGCTCACATTGGAGAGTAAGCCACGACCAAGAGCTGTATGGATAAGGGAGGAGCAGTCTGGATAAGGTTTCCTCACAGCTAGAGAGGCTGGAGACAGGCTGTAAAGTAGACAGCATCTAGTAAAAGATGCCAAAGGGATCAAGCATGTGAAGGCTCCCATTGGCTGCTTTTGGATGGCTCTCTTTGACTACACATGCCCTGAACCTCTACCTTATCTATTGATTTCGAAATTGATTGTCTCTCTCATATAAGTATGTTGTAAACCTCATCTTTATTAATTAATGGAGTTTTGAGTCTCTCTCTTTATTCTCTCACTAAAATCTCTTAATCTCTTTAATCTTTTCATCTGATTATCTCTGATTATTTGAATCATGCTCTAGTACACAAAAGTGTATAATTTGGATACATAAAGTGTTGGAGAATCACCAGGAAGTTGAATAAATCTCATAGGAGTTGGGATGAAGAAGTTATCCCGATTTCTAATCAGGTGATTCCAGTTTCCCAGTTTGGGAATAGGACAGCTTCTTCGTCGTTCCAATCAAACCAGGATGAATCACTTTGTAAGAAGCTTGATTTGGATACATAAAGTGTTGGAGAATCACCAGGAAGTTGAATAAATCTCATAAGAGTTGGGATGAAGAAGTTATCCCACTTTCAAATCAGGTGATTCCAGTTTCCCAGTTTGGGAATGTTGAGATGAGGTAATAAAGAGTGACTACATTGATAGAGAAAGAGGATTGAGACAGACAGTAACTTTGGAGTTACCACAGTAACTTTGGTTTTACTGTGGTAACTAAGTTAAAGCTTGGAAAGTTACCTTGGCTCACATTGGAGAGTAAGCCACGACCAAGAGCTGTATGGATAAGGGGGAGCAGTCTGGATAAGGTTTCCTCACAGCTAGAGAGGCTGGAGACAGGCTGTAAAGTAGACAGCATCTAGTAAAAGATGCCAAAGGGATCAAGCATGTGAAGACTCCCATTGGCTGCTTTTGGATGGCTCTCTTTGACTACACATGCCCTGAACCTCTACCTTATCTATTGATTTCGAAATTGATTGTCTCTCTTATATAAGTATGTTGTAAACCTCATCTTTATTAATTAATGGAGTTTTGAGTCTCTCTCTTTATTCTCTCACTAAAATCTCTTAATCTCTTTAATCTTTTCATCTGATTATCTCTGATTATTTGAATCATGCTCTAATACACAAAAGTGTATATGGTATCAGAGCCAGGTTGGCAAAAAGGGGTGAGTGTGATTTCTTTTTCTCAAAATCAGAGTGTTCTTGAGTGTTCTTGAGTGTTCTTGGGATTATTGAGGTTTCTGGGTATGTGTGTTGTCTATTCTTTTGTGGCTGGGTTTATTTGAGATTCTCTGGTGGAAACATGGATATGAAGCACGAATCTAGTGGAGCAGTGAAGATTCAAGAAGAAAACAAGTGGGTTTGGCCAAGATGGGTAAAGACAGCTTTGGGAAGCTGTGAGATTTGGAGTAATCAAGTAAAGGGAGAACCTTTAATGGAGAGAGCTGCTGATGGGGGTCAGACAGCAAGGTTGAAATGTGAAGATCAGTTGAGTCTTGAAGAAAGTATATCTCTTGAGAAGATTGAAGATGTTTATGAGAACAAGATCAATCTAAGGAGGATGTATGAAGTCAGGAAGATGATCTGTGAGTTGAAACAAGGGAAAGAAGGTTTCAATCAGCATGTGAAGAAGCTGAGATGTTTGTGGTCGGAGTTACAAAGCTTGAGACCAAGAAGTTGTGATCCGAGAGTGCTAGAAGAGTGGCGAGAGCAAGATGTTGTCTTCAGCCTCCTTGCAAGCTTGGATTCATCTTATGGCTGGTTGGTAAAGCTTATTCTCAAGGAAGAGAAGCTACCCAACATGGAAGAAGTGTGTGTACTTGTTCAGAGGCTTCATCAAGTGATGGAAGAGAACAAAGAGATAACTTGGAGTAAGGAGGGTGCTAAAAGGAAGAAGGGAAGGCTGAGACGACGTTCTAAGGCTCAGATCAGAAGAGGAAGGTGTTGGAAGAGAAGCATACTGTCTGGTTATCAAGGTAGCTATGGTACTATGAAGATGGGCAGAGTAGAAGCACAACAGATTCTTATGGGAGAGTGTTCTTACTCAGCTTACATGGGAGAATCTGTAGAGAGCAGTGGGGTTATGAGGAAGCTAGAGACCAAAGGAGCGGATGAGCGTGTCACAAAGGAGGAATGGGATGAGTTTGTCAAGTATGTGTATGCTTTGGCTACGACCCGGAGACAGGGTGCTCCTGCCAAAGCATCCACATCCAACAAACCCATCATTGTTGATTCTGGAGCAAGTCATCACATGATTAGTGACAGAAGCTTAATGAGTGATGTAAAGAAAGCTACTGGGGGTGTGATGATAGCTAATGGTGATAGGATTCCAATAGAAGGAGTTGGAAAGCTCAAGCTATTTGATAAAGACTCAGATGCCTTCTACATGCCACAGTTTGCTTCAAATCTACTATCTGTGAGGAAAGCCACAATTGATCTTGGCTGTCAAGTAGTATTCAGGCCAGATGATGTTGAGTTCCAAGATTTGAAGACTGGAAGGGTCATTGGGAGAGGAGACAGCAAGAATAATCTATACCAGCTCCAATTGGCTAAGATTTCTAAACCCTTTGATTCTATGTGTTT
This sequence comes from Brassica napus, assembly GCF_020379485.1. Classification (NCBI taxonomy): domain Eukaryota; kingdom Viridiplantae; phylum Streptophyta; class Magnoliopsida; order Brassicales; family Brassicaceae; genus Brassica; species Brassica napus. Next base: position 9,328 of record NW_026016979.1, on the reverse strand, counting down.
GAGTAGTACTTATGAGAAGATTGATAGTATTACTTGGCATGCTAGATTGGGTCATCCTCATGCTCGTGCTATTGAATTGATAATTCCTAATATGTCATTTAATCACTTGGAGTGTGAAGCATGCATATTAGGAAAGCATTGTAGGACTGTTTTTCCAACATCAGAAACTACTTATGAGCATTGCTTTGATCTAGTTCATTCAGATGTGTGGACTGCTCCTTGTTTGTCTAGAGATAGCCAGAAGTACTTTGTGACATTCATTGATGAGAAGTCTAAGTATACTTGGCTTACATTGCTTCCATCTAAAGATAGGGTGCTAGAAGCATTTATGAACTTCCAAGCATATGTATCTAATCAATACAATGCTACTGTGAAGGTACTGAGATCAGATAATGGAGGTGAATACATCAGCAATGCCTTCAAGAGTCATCTAGCCAAGCATGGGATTGTGCATCAGACTAGCTGTCCTTATACACCACAGCAGAATGGTGTAGCTGAGAGGAAGAACAGGCACTTGATGGAGGTTGCTAGATCAATGATGTTTCATGCAAATGTCCCAAAACGTTTTTGGAGTGATGCTGTGCAGACTGCTTGCTATCTCATCAACCGGGTTCCAACCAAGATATTGAAGAATCTGTCTCCATTTGAAGTGTTGAACAAGAGCAAACCTGTCATTGATCACCTACGTGTCTTTGGGTGTGTGTGCTATGTCATGGTTCCAGGAGAGCAGAGAAACAAGCTGGAGGCAAAGAGTACTAAGGCTATGTTCATTGGTTACTCTATCACTCAGAAAGGGTACAAGTGCTATGATCCTGAAGCAAGGAGAGTGATGGTATCTAGAGAAGTGAAGTTTGTTGAAACAAAAGGTTATTATGAAGAAAAGGAGTGGGAAAATCTGAAGGATTTGTCTCAAGCTCCATCTGATAAGGCAACAATACTGAGAGTGTTGTTGGAGAAGCTCGGGATAGGGTTGTCCCAGGATCAGGAACCCGGCAGGAGAGAGTCTTCCAATCAGACTGGTGGAGCTGGAAGAACAACTCCTCTTGATCATGAGAGGGGGAATGGAACTGAATCTGGTGAGCAAGAGCAAAACCAAGAGGATTCAGGTCTTCATGATCAAGTTGAGAACAATGTTCAGTCTAGTGGAGAAGTGGATGAGGTTCAGTCTAGTGGAGAAGTAGATGAGGTTCAGTCTAGTGGAGAAGAACAAGTCGGACCGGCCAGTTCAGAAGAAGAGCAAGTGGAGCCGGCTAGTGTGCAAACTGAAGATCAGGTGCAAGCTTTGAGGAGGAGCACAAGGATAAAGAGGGATCCTTCCAACTGGGTAAACACGAGAGTGTACTACAATGCCCAGGCTGTGGAGCATCCTTCTCAAGCCGTGTGTTCCTTTGCTGAGTTTCCAGAGGAGCATTATGCCTTTATGATTAGTCTGGATGAGAGTTATGTACCAAGGACTTATGAAGAAGCTATGTTAGACAAGGAATGGAAAGAATCAGTGGGAGCTGAAGCAGGTGCTATGATCAAGAATGATACATGGTATGAGAGTGAGCTGCCTAAGGGAAAGAAGGCTGTATCTAGTAGATGGATCTTCACAATCAAGTATCTAGCAAATGGACAGATTGATAGGAAGAAGACCAGATTGGTTGCAAGAGGATTTACACAAACCTATGGAGAGGATTACATTGATACCTTTGCACCAGTAGCTAAGCTGCACACAGTTCGGATTGTGTTGTCCATTGCAACAAACTTGGAGTGGGATTTGTGGCAGATGGATGTGAAGAATGCTTTCTTACAAGGTGAGCTAGAAGATGAGGTATACATGCTTCCTCCTCCTGGTCTTGAGCATCTAGTAAAACCAGGAAATGTTTTGAGATTGAAGAAGGCAATATATGGGCTGAAGCAGTCTCCTAGAGCTTGGTACAGAAAGCTGAGTACAACTCTCAATGGGAGAGGATTCAGGAAGTCTGAACTGGATCATACACTCTTCACTTTGGTTACTCCATCAGGGATCATTGTGATACTGGTATATGTGGATGATTTGATTATCACAGGGAGTGATAAGGCTGGGATTAAAGCCACTAAAGAGTTCCTCAAGTCTGTGTTTGATATCAAAGACTTGGGAGAGATGAAGTATTTCTTGGGGATTGAGATATGCAGATCCAAGGAGGGTTTGTTTATGTGTCAAAGGAAGTATACAATGGATATGTTGAAGGAGACTGATGTACTTGGAGGAAAGGTAGCCAAGACACCTCTTGAAGAGGGGTATAAGGTCTTACGTGAGGGGGAGGTTGAAGAGAACCAGTTGTTTGAGGATGCTAAGCTGTATAGGAAGATGGTTGGCAAGCTGATCTACTTGACCATTACCAGGCCAGATATATGCTTTGCTGTGAATCAAGTGAGTCAACATATGCAGGCGCCAAAGGTCCATCACTGGAAGATGGTTGATAGGATACTGAGGTATCTGAGTGGGACGGCTGGACAAGGAGTTTGGATGGGTTGTAATGGCAGTACAGAAGTGGTTGGGTATTGTGATGCTGATTGGGCAGGAGATAGAGTGGACAGGAGATCAACTACTGGGTATTGTACATTCATTGGAGGAAACTTGGTTACTTGGAAGAGTAAGAAGCAGAAGGTTATCTCTTGTTCAAGTGCTGAAGCTGAGTATAGAGCCATGTTGAAGCTGACAAACGAGTTGGTGTGGATCAAGGGGATCTTGAAGCATCTAGAGATTGAGCAGAGTACTCCTATGACTATGCATTGTGACAATCAAGCAGCTATCCACATTGCCTCCAACTCAGTGTTTCATGAGAGAACAAAGCACATAGAGGTGGATTGTCATAAGGTGAGGCAGATGATTATCTTAGGAGTGATTCTGCCATGTTATACAAGAAGTGAAGATCAGCTTGCAGATGTGTTTACTAAGGCAGCGAGATTGAAGACAATGGAGTCCATACTATCCAGGCTTGGACTCATTGATCTTACTCCCAGGAGCTGAGCCCCTTAACCATGGAGTCTCCACTCTTTTTCCCTCATCAAAGTTTTATCCCAATGGGTTTTCTTTGGTGAGGTTTTTAATGAGGGAGGTCTTCATGGTTTCCAAGCTTGACTTGTTCCACATGGTCAAGCTTGAGGGGGAGTGTTGAGATGAGGTAATAAAGAGTGACTACATTGATAGAGAAAGAGGATTGAGACAGACAGTAACTTTGGAGTTACCACAGTAACTTTGGTTTTACTGTGGTAACTAAGTTAAAGCTTGGAAAGTTACCTTGGCTCACATTGGAGAGTAAGCCACGACCAAGAGCTGTATGGATAAGGGAGGAGCAGTCTGGATAAGGTTTCCTCACAGCTAGAGAGGCTGGAGACAGGCTGTAAAGTAGACAGCATCTAGTAAAAGATGCCAAAGGGATCAAGCATGTGAAGACTCCCATTGGCTGCTTTTGGATGGCTCTCTTTGACTACACATGCCCTGAACCTCTACCTTATCTATTGATTTCGAAATTGATTGTCTCTCTCATATAAGTATGTTGTAAACCTCATCTTTATTAATTAATGGAGTTTTGAGTCTCTCTCTTTATTCTCTCACTAAAATCTCTTAATCTCTTTAATCTTTTCATCTGATTATCTCTGATTATTTGAATCATGCTCTAATACACAAAAGTGCTGGAGAATCACCAGGAAGTTGAATAAATCTCATAGGAGTTGGGATGAAGAAGTTATCCCGATTTCTAATCAGGTGGGACAGCTTCTTCGTCGTTCCAATCAAACCAGGATGAATCACTTTGTAAGAAGCTTGATTTGGATACATAAAGTGTTGGAGAATCACCAGGAAGTGAATAAATCTCATAAGAGTTGGGATGAAGAAGTTATCCCACTTCAAATCAGGTGATTCCAGTTTCCCAGTTTGGGAATGTTGAGATGAGGTAATAAAGTGGACTACATTGATAGAGAAAGAGGATTGAGACAGACAGTAACTTTGGAGGTACCACAGTAACTTTGGTTTTTACTGTGGTAACTAAGTTAAAGCTTGGAAAGTTACCTTGGCTCACATTGGAGAGTAAGCCACGACCAAGAGCTGTATGGATAAGGGGGAGAGCAGTCTGGATAAGGTTTCCTCACAGCTAGAGAGGCTGGAGACAGGCTGTAAAGTAGACGCATCTAGTAAAAGATGCCAAAGGGATCAAGCATGTGAAGACTCCCATTGGCTGCTTTTGGATGGCTCTCTTTGACTACACATGCCCTGAACCTCTACCTTATCTATTGATTTCGAAATTGATTGTCTCTCTTATATAAGTATGTTGTAAACCTCATCTTTATTAATAATGGAGTTTTGAGTCTCTCTCTTATTCTCTCACTAAAATCTCTTAATCTCTTAATCTTTTCATCTGATTATCTCTGATTATTTGAATCATGCTCTAATACACAAAAGTGTATATGGTATCAGAGCCAGGTTGGCAAAAAGGGGTGAGTGTGATTTCTTTTTCTCAAAATCAGAGTGTTCTTGAGTGTTCTTGAGTGTTCTTGGGATTATTGAGGTTTCTGGGTATGTGTGTTGTCTATTCTTGTGTGGCTGGGTTTATTTGAGATTCTCTGGTGGAAACATGGATATGAAGCACGAATCTAGTGGAGCAGTGAAGATTCAAGAAGAAAACAAGTGGGTTTGGCCAAGATGGGTAAAGACAGCTTGGGAAGCTGTGAGATTTGGAGTAATCAAGTAAAGGGAGAACCTTTAATGGAGAGAGCTGCTGATGGGGGTTCAGACAGCAAGGTGAAATGTGAAGATCAGTTGAGTCTTGAAGAAGTATATCTCTTGAGAAGATTGAAGATGTTTATGAGAACAAGATCAATCTAAGGAGGATGTATGAAGTCAGGAAGATGATCTGTGAGTTGAAACAAGGGAAAGAAGGTTTCAATCAGCATGTGAAGAAGCTGAGATGTTTGTGGTCGGAGTTACAAAGCTTGAGACCAAGAAGTTGTGATCCGAGAGTGCTAGAAGAGTGGCGAGAGCAAGATGTTGTCTTCAGCCTCCTTGCAAGCTTGGATTCATCTTATGGCTGGTTGGTAAAGCTTATTCTCAAGGAAGAGAAGCTACCCAACATGGAAGAAGTGTGTGTACTTGTTCAGAGGCTTCATCAAGTGATGGAAGAGAACAAAGAGATAACTTGGGAGTAAGGAGGGTGCTAAAAGGAAGAAGGGAAGGCTGAGACGACGTTCTAAGGCTCAGATCAGAAGAGGAAGGTGTTGGAAGAGAAGCATACTGTCTGGTTATCAAGGTAGCTATGGTACTATGAAGATGGGCAGAGAGTAGAAGCACAACAGATTCTTATGGGAGAGTGTTCTTACTCAGCTTACATGGGAGAATCTGTAGAGAGCAGTGGGGTTATGAGGAAGCTAGAGACCAAAGGAGCGGATGAGCGTGTCACAAAGGAGGAATGGGATGAGTTTGTCAAGTATGTGTATGCTTTGGCTACGACCCGGAGACAGGGTTGCTCCTGCCAAAGCATCCACATCCAACAAACCCATCATTGTTGATTCGGAGCAAGTCATCACATGATTAGTGACAGAAGCTTAATGAGTGATGTAAAGAAAGCTACTGGGGGTGTGATGATAGCTAATGGTGATAGGATTCCTATAGAAGGAGTTGGAAAGCTCAAGCTATTTGATAAAGACTCAGATGCCTTCTACATGCCACAGTTTGCTTCAAATCTACTATCTGTAAGGAAAGCCACAATTGATCTTGGCTGTCAAGTAGTATTCAGGCCAGATGATGTTGAGTTCCAAGATTTGAAGACTGGAAGGGTCATTGGGAGAGGAGACAGCAAGAATAATCTATACCAGCTCCAATTGGCTAAGATTTCTAACCCTTTGATTCTATGTGTTTGAGTAGTACTTATGAGAAGATTGATAGTATTACTTGGCATGCTAGATTGGGTCATCCTCATGCTCGTGCTATTGAATTGATAATTCCTAATATGTCATTTAATCACTTGGAGTGTGAAGCATGCATATTAGGAAAGCATTGTAGGACTGTTTTTCCAACATCAGAAACTACTTATGAGCATTGCTTTGATCTAGTTCATTCAGATGTGTGGACTGCTCCTTGTTTGTCTAGAGATAGCCAGAAGTACTTTGTGACATTCATTGATGAGAAGTCTAAGTATACTTGGCTTACATTGCTTCCATCTAAAGATAGGGTGCTAGAAGCATTTATGAACTTCCAAGCATATGTATCTAATCAATACAATGCTACTGTGAAGGTACTGAGATCAGATAATGGAGGTGAATACATCAGCAATGCCTTCAAGAGTCATCTAGCCAAGCATGGGATTGTGCATCAGACTAGCTGTCCTTATACACCACAGCAGAATGGTGTAGCTGAGAGGAAGAACAGGCACTTGTGGAGGTTGCTAGATCAATGATGTTTCATGCAAATGTCCCAAACGTTTTTGGAGTGATGCTGTGCAGACTGCTTGCTATCTCATCAAACGGGTTCCAACCAAGATATTGAAGAATCTGTCTCCATTTGAAGTGTTGAACAAGAGCAAACCTGTCATGATCACCTACGTGTCTTTGGGTGTGTGTGCTATGTCATGGTTCCAGGAGAGCAGAGAAACAAGCTGGAGGCAAAGAGTACTAAGGCTATGTTCATTGGTTACTCTATCACTCAGAAAGGGTAACAAGTGCTATGATCCTGAAGCAAGGAGAGTGATGGTATCTAGAGAAGTGAAGTTTGTTGAAACAAAGGTTATTATGAAGAAAAGGAGTGGGAAAATCTGAAGGATTTGTGTCAAGCTCCATCTGATAAGGCAACAATACGAGAGTGTTGTTGGAGAAGCTCGGGATAGGGTTTGTCCCAGGATCAGGAACCCGGCAGGAGAGAGTCTTCCAATCGACTGGTGGAGCTGGAAGAACAACTCCTCTTGATCATGAGAGGGGGAATGGAAACTGAATCTGGTGAGCAAGAGCAAAACCAAGAGGATTCAGGTTTCATGATCAAGTTGAGAACAATGTTCGGTCTAGTGGAGAAGTGGATGAGGTTCAGTCTAGTGGAGAGGTAGATGAGGTTCAGTCTAGTGGAGAAGAACAAGTCGGACCGGCCAGTTCAGAAGAAGAGCAAGTGGAGCCGGCTAGTGTGCAAACTGAAGATCAGGTGCAAGCTTTGAGGAGGAGCACAAGGATAAAGAGGGATCCTTCCAACTGGGTAAACACGAGAGTGTACTACAATGCCCAGGCTGTGGAGCATCCTTCTCAAGCCGTGTGTTCCTTGCTGAGTTTTCCAGAGGAGCATTATGGCTTTATGATTAGTCTGGATGAGAGTTATGTGCCAAGGACTTATGAAGAAGCTATATGTTAGACAAGGAATGGAAAGAATCAGTGGGAGCTGAAGCAGGTGCTATGATCAAGAATGATACATGGTATGAGAGTGAGCTGCCTAAGGGAAAGAAGGCTGTATCTAGTAGATGGATCTTCACAATCAAGTATCTAGCAAATGGACAGATTGATAGGAAGAAGACCAGACTGGTTGCAAGAGGATTTACACAAACCTATGGAGAGGATTACATTGATACCTTTGCACCAGTAGCTAAGCTGCACACAGTTTCGGATTGTGTTGTCCATTGCAACAAACTTGGAGTGGGATTTGTGGCAGATGGATGTGAAGATGATGCTTTCTTAACAAGGTGAGCGAAGATGAGGTATACATGCTTCCTCCTCCTGGCTCTTGAGCATCTAGTAAAACCAGGAAATGTTTTGAGATTGAAGAAGGCAATATATGGGCTGAAGCAGTCTCTAGAGCTTGGTACAGAAAGCTGAGTACAACTCTCAATGGGAGAGGATTCAGGAAGTCTGAACTGGATCATACACTCTTCACTTTGGTTACTCCATCAGGGATCATTGTGATACTGGTATATGTGGATGATTTGATATCACAGGGAGTGATAAGGCTGGGATTAAAGCCATAAAGAGTTCCTCAAGTCTGGTTTGATATCAAAGACTTGGGAGAGATGAAGTATTTCTTGGGGATTGAGATATGCAGATCCAAGGAGGGTTTGTTTATGTGTCAAAGGAAGTATACAATGGATATGTTGAAGGAGACTGATGTACTTGGAGGAAAGGTAGCCAAGACACTCTTGAAGAGGGGTATAAGGTCTTACGTGAGGGGGAGGTTGAGAGGAACCAGTTGTTTGAGGATGCTAAGCTGTATAGGAAGATGGTTGGCAAGCTGATCTGCTTGACCATCACCAGACCAGATATACTTTGCTTGCAACCAAGTGAGTCAGCATATGCAGGCACCAAAGGTCCATCACTGGAGATGGTTGATAGGATATGATGTATCTGAGTGGGACGAGGACAAGGGTGTTGGATGGGTTTTGTAATGGCAGTACAGAAGTGGTGGGTATTGTGATGCTGATTGGGCAGGAGATAGAGTGGACAGGAGATCAACTACTGGGTATTGGACATTCATTGGAGGAAACTTGGGTTACTTGGAAGAGTAAGAAGCAGAAGGTTATCTCTTGTTCAAGTGCTGAAGCTGAGTATAGAGCCATGCTGAAGCTGACAAAAGAGTTGTGTGGATCAAGGGGATCTTGAAGCATCTAGAGATTGAGCAGAGTACTCCTATGACTATGCATTGTGACAATCAAGCAGAGCATCCACATGCCTCCAACTCAGTGTTTCATGAGAGAACAAAGCACATAGAGGTGGATTGTCATAAGGTGAGGCAGATGATATCTTAGGAGTGATTCTGCCATGTTATACAAGAAGTGAAGATCAGCTTGCAGATGTGTTTACTAAGGCAGCGATTTAAAGACCAATGGAGTCCATACTATCCAGGCTTGGAACTCATTCTTAATCCCAGGAGCTGAGCCCTTAACCATGGAGTCTCACTCTCTTTTCCCTCATCAAAGTTTTATCCCAATGGGTTTTCTTGGTGGTGAGGTTTTTAATGAGGGAGGTCTTAATGGTTTCCAAGCTTGACTTGTTCAACATTGGTCAAGCTTGAGGGGGGGTGTTGAGATGAGGTAATAAAGAGTGACTACATTGATAGAGAAGAGGATTGAGACAGACAGTAACTTTGGAGTTACCACAGTAACTTTGGTTTTACTGTGGTAACTAAGTTAAAGCTTGAAAGTTACCTTGGCTCACTTGGAGAGTAGCCACGACAAGAGCTGTATGGATAAGGGGGGAGCAGTCTGGATAAGGTTTCCTCACAGCTAGAGAGGCGGAGACAGGCTGTAAGTAGACAGCATCTAGTAAAAGATGCCAAAGGATCAAGCATGTGAAGACTCCCATTGGCTGCTTTGGATGGCTCTCTTTGACTACACATGCCTGA